>NW_023606881.1:0-80001 GCF_013339745.2 Dermacentor silvarum | reverse complement strand
GTAGTAGCACAGATCGTCGTCACCAGGCTGCTGCGACGGGACGGTGTTACGGCCACGGCTTTGCGAGTGGCGTGTCGGCAAGTGTTGATCCAGGCGTCGTTGAATGGTGCTGAGCTGTCGATTGATATCGTCGATGCGGCGCGCAAGCTCTGTGGTGTCCGGCGTTGCGGCGACAGCCTCGACGGTGGGCGATAACTGGGGCAAAGAGACCTCGATGACGCGATTAGTGATCCTAGCAAGTTGGTCTACAGGTAGCGTAAGCTGAGCCTGCAGAATTGCCTGGACATGCGGTGGATGTCGTTGAAGCCAAAGTGCTCGCAGGAGGGAATCCGGGACTTCCATGTTGCCCGCGAGAGCGCGCATGTGGCAGAGGAGCTGCGAAGACTTGCGTTCGGCGAGTTCTGCGGACTGGAGTTGTCGCACCTTCTGGTCTTCCGAGAGTCACAGGCGGCGGATGAGTTCAATCTTGAGGTGTTCATAAACGCTGGCCGTTGGTGGGTTGGCAAAGATATCCCGGACCTCGTTGGCGTAGCGGGCATCGACGTGGGCGGCGACATAATTGTAGTGGGTTTAGTCTTGCGTGATGCGTGGGAGGGAGAACTGGGCCTCGACTTGGGCGAACCATACCTCGGGCGAGTCGACCCAAAACGGCGGAAGCTTGACGGCGACGCGCCAGACGTCGTGCGGGGCAGCGTGCGGGATGTCGTCTGCCGGGGTTCTGACGACCTCGGTGGAGCCGGCAGGTGTGACTAGCGTTGCGGAGGAGTCGCCAGGATGCTGTTGCACGGAATCATTGAGTTCGCGGTGCCGTTCCTGCAGCTGTTGCTCTTGCTTCTGGATCACCTCCTGCTGCGTGTGAAGTTGCCTCTGGAGAAGCTCCAGCTGTTGTTGAAGGGCGTCTTTCTCGTCCATGGCGAGGCGTTATCCGTTGTCCGGGTCACCAGATGCTGGATGTCGCATTTGCTGAAGGACGATTCTCAACATCAAAATGTAACACTGTTTATTCGATTAGCAACGGCAGCCGACGAGCATACCGACGCTACGCTCGTCTCGGAGGCGGAACAGAAAGGCACCCCTTCAAAGCAGGCCAGCCTGTTTTTAAAGCAGCCGTCCGTGAGGTATATCGCGGTAGGCGCTGCGGTGGTGACGCGGTGCAGAGACGCCGTGCGATCGAACACGCAGTTCATCGGGGACGCGCAGAGCGCGTCTCTCTCTCTGCGCATGAAATCATGTGCAGTGTGTCGCCACACACGCACGCAAACACACACACACACGCACACACACACACACACACACACACACACACTGACTCACTCACTCACTCACTCACTCACTCACTCACTCACTCACTCACTCACTCACCACACACACACACACACACACACGCACACACACACACACACACACAGACACACACTCACACTCACTCACTAAGTCACACACACGCACACTCTCACTCACTCACACACACAGACACACACACACACACACTCACTAACTCACTCACTCACACACACACACACACACACACACACACACACAAGCGCGCGCGCGACTATTTGCGAGCGTCCATAACTTCTTAGGAGTAGAAGTGTTGCTTGTTGCAGGCGGACCTGAAGTCTGTAGATATTTTTGCTTTTTTAGACCAGCAAATCTAGGGACTTTAGGTGGACCTAGCCTTGCAAAAGTTGCCGGCAATTGCTGCGCCTTCTTAGTACGCGGACTTCTTAGTACGCAGTGTAATCTAGCATTTATTAATACAAGTCGCCAACAAAGGTGTTGAAAATCAGCTGATGACTACTATCAGTTCTCTTACTCAAGCTCTGCTTTGCGCACTCGAAGAAATACAACATTTGCGAAAAAATTAGACGGCTGAAGATGGCTTAGCCTAACAGCTGGGCTTATAGATAAAGCTTCCGAAAGGAACATACCTAAGCCGAGAGCGTCGTCGTTAAGCCTACGTAACAAAAGCGACGGTGGCAAAGGTTGTAAGTTAGATGACGGTCGTGCAAATGCTAAAGTAAGGAGGCTTATAGTAAGGTTATGTGTACTACTCTCATTGAAAGGACCAAATAAGAAGACACCACATGCTAAAGGGCATGGCGCCAATACGCGGATGACTCTTGGCTCAGTATGCGTTCTATGCTAATTGTTAACTGTCGACAACACATCACCTATGTGTACTGAAAGCGACATCTGGAATAAAAAGATACGATATACAGAAGCGATGGTACAATGTAACGCAATCAACTGCAATGTGCAAGGAAATGATGAAGATATGTGCACATATTGGGTGCCAGGCGTATCCTGTATTCACGCTGGGTTACGGTAACCATGATAAGGGCGCCGTTATCGGATAAGGACGCCGTTGTCGCAATCAAAATTACTTCTAGTCCATAAGTCACTCTCAAGAAGTCTGTGATTTTCGCCTCGACCTCTCAGCATGGTGTTAGATATTCGAATAGCATGGTTTGGTGGACGTTGGAATAAAAGGCATTCTGACTCTGCCATCAGATATTATTGCGCTAAGTAACCACGTGAAAAACATTTCGGATGAGATTACACTATAGTTATCGCACAACTTAATACGAACGTGTAGGCGCCCCGCTATGGTAAGGACAATAAATGAGTCGAGCATGCTTTCTGGTTAGTCGCCGCTTAATACTGAACGCTTTGTATACGGCCTAAAGTACATTAAGGTGACGTTATTGTGATTACAGACGTTTCTTTTTAAAATGTTGGGAACTAGAAACCAGGTGCATAATTTGGTTATTTCATACATATTTTTTTTACTCCGAGTACTCAGACTAAAATAGAAATTTATTATTTTAAACCGTGTTCTTTGAGATGCGTTTTTGAAGTTTCACATAAGAAATCTCTAAAATTGTCTGAACAATTAGTCCTGATATACATCCACTCAAGAAACCGGTTATCAGGCTATAAGTTTATTATCGTGAAACATTGCGAATATTATATCCTGAAATAAATTGTTTAGGCATCAAAGCACTGAACATGAGCATAATTCTAGCAGTAATCAAATAATTAATGCTCAGAGAAAAAACAAAGATAATGCTGACAAAGAAGGAATAAAGAAACAGGTACCACAGTGTGTTGTGGAATATATTCTGCTGGGGCGAGTGAACGCGTAGACCAAGAGGGTGCTCGACATTGCAACGAAGACCTAAATTTTGCCTAGTCGCATTACGTCATTTGTTTTAGTATCGTTTTCAATTGTGGTTTCATTTATCTTGGTTGCGATCATAACACCACCGTGCAATCTTTCGAGAAAAGCATTATTATCAACATGATCATCATCATTACAGTTGTGCCTGTGAGCCTTTCGCCATCTTGCGGTAAGTACAGCCGACTTCACAAGGGACGTGACATTACATCACTGGAGGCCGCCCACGTAGACCAATGCCGAAGGATGTCCTTGCAGCAGTAAAGATAGGGAACCGAAGGAACATGTTTTATCAAAATGCAAGAATAGGTTTCGGCTCCGCTTGCCTCTTTGAAGCTTTTGGGTTCAGGGATAGCAGGGGGAAAGTTAACGTGTCCACAACAGAAACTAATAAAGCATATTGGAGATTTGGCGGCAGAAAAATAGGGAGACCTCCAACAATGGAACAAAGTTCCCATTAAGGGTTCAGAAACCTTTATGCAGGAAATTTTACGTTTGTAAAAGAAAAAAAAAGATAGGTATGACAGGTAACAATATTAAAAGTGCTTGGTGGCGCAACGAACCGCTTCATTTCTAGGGGGACGCTCTTAGCATTCATCCATTTATCCAGCCGTGTGAACGATCAACTACTTACGGAAGTCCACACGGAATACCCGCTTTACAGTCAGGGTGGCCAGGAGTCCCTGTTATCTCTTTATTTATTTATCTTTATCTATATTTGTCCCTCGCGTCTGACGATATTCGCTGCTTAGGTCAATGAGCCATTTTCATGAATAAAGATTATTTTTCCCATTTTTCTCTGTAGTGTGTACAAATACCTCTCTTGTACCTCGCGTCCCCGTAGCAATATAACTAAAGGAGATCCCTGCGTCAAACAAATAAGGAATTCGCTTCACAAATATTTTTGTATGGAACAAAACATAAATTGTACAAAAAGTCTTCGAGCTCGCTTCGTCTGCAAGCAGCCAAATAAGGTTTATACATGTATATGAAAAGAAGTCTGATTGTGCAAAATGTCCAAAAGAAAAAAGAACAAACGAAGCGTAGTCACCTGTATCGACTGCCTCCGGGAATGATATGAGGTGCTAGATAAGCAGACAAATCTGCTTTAAATACGCGCTTTCGCTCGCAGTGATCTTTCTGCGATGGGCAATCTAATTATTTGCGCGCCTACATACGCTTCAGAGCGCATTCCGAGCTGCAAACTCAGCATAATGTTCGTTAACAGTTTATTTTGTTTGTGACCTTCCCTCGCTATCGGGCTCTTTCTCTCTGCCTCGTTTTATTTATTTTATTCGTAGAGTGTGCTACCTACGTGGACAGTTTCAAAATCGGCTTTCAGGAGCCGTCTTCGCGGCACTCGACAAATTAAGTGTGAGATAGGGCCGAGAGTGTAGCAAAGTACTTTTGCAATGAAGAAATAAACAATGAATTGAAAACTCTCGCTGTTCAGCTGAATGAAATCTGAAAGAAGCAAAATTTAGTATAACATTTCACCCCACAATGAACGTCGGAACCCATTGCCGCATTTCTAGGCTGCTGAACTACAAAAAACATGTATAAAAGGAAAAAAAATTATCCGCCTCCATTTCACCTTGTGACAGTGGATGTACGGCGAAGCAGGTGTGGATGTTAGACAAGCACCGCCAACCCAAGCCTACGTGTGCCTACGTTCAGCGTACATCTTCATCCTTATAGGCCGTCCGCGAAGCACAAGTGCCATATTTGAACTAAATTATTCTTTAAAAGTAAATTGCGCCAGAAAATGCGTAAAGTGCGGGTTACAGACCAGCTGCAGACATAACAGCTTTGCAATGTTATTCGAACATACGAGAAAACAGAAATCAGCTACGTGGAAACTGAAAAACAAAGCACTTTTCCTGCTGCCGTTTGAGGTTTGTATGAGTGGCCGCGGCGGCTAAATAGCCGTAACGTTAGAACAACGTGTGTCCCCATTCTTGTAGGCCTTCCGCCTAGAGCATGTACGTTATTGAAGTAATTATAGTTCTCAATGTAAAATATGTCCGAAAATTTGTAAAGTATGATTACACACGACCTACAGACATGGTGACATCGGATTGTAATTCGAATATATAAGAAAACATAATTTTGTTACGCGGAAACTCAAACACAATTACCGTTTCCACCAGCCGTTTTTTGGGTGAGCACGCCATGAAATATGCCGACCAACTAGAGAGCTTAGCTGCAAAAAATTCGTAAGGCTTAGCGTTGAACTCCGGCTCGTCGGAAGGTGTTACAATACGTGGAGACTACATGTCGTGACGTAGTGTGCTAGGAAACTGCTGCGGTGCAGCAAGAACAGAGCTCCGGCAGCTATACCAGGCGTCGCTAGCGTGATTGGCAGTGCAGCCAGCGGCGCTGGAAGCGTCATATTTCTCGATGGTGCACGGGATGAGATGAAGTGCACACGTTTTCATCTCGGCAGAAACGTTTGTGTGCACAATGCTAACGCCAGGAACGGAAGGCAGAGCGCAGCCTTGGCTACACTGCAGAGCCAGTTGACAGAGCGTGCCCATTTGGCTTCGTTGTCCTTGCATCCGAGTGACGGATGACAAGAACTTCAATTGGTCCTAAGAAACTCTGGCGAGTGGTGTCCAGCAAATCCTTTCGCGCCTCTGGGCACCTTCCAACACTCCTCTTACTCTTTAAATGCGTCACAATATGGTGGCGCCGGCGGTGCGAATGCACTTCGGGGGTCTGTAAAATTGCTATCAGTTTAAACATCAATGTTACATCTACGAGAACATCGGAATGATACAAAAATGCCGGCAGATCCCACGCCCTGTGGGAATCGATGTTATCGGAAGCAGTGTGCGGGGAGCCGGTCAAGTTGAGGAAACGACCATGAGAGCACCATGACATAGGCCGCTGTTTCAATGCCTACTATACAAGCATGTCATGAAATTGATTTCATCAGTCCTGAAGAGTCCCTGTGGCTATGCCTAAGATACCTTAAGACGAATGCCTTAGTCATGCTCATGACTATGACTTCGACCACCAATCTTTAGCCTTTTCCTTCACATAGTAGAACATCCGAACCCATTACCTTTGTTTTTGAGTGGTAATCTTTTTTCGCTGAGTCATTGTCATTCTTGTTGAGTGATGGTCATGAATATAACTTCCACCACCATCATTTAGTGTTTCCTTCACTTAGTGCCCACGTCCAAACCCATTTAGTGGTTTTTGAGTGTTATTCTTATTCGCTTTTTCATTTTCATTTTTGTGGAGTTATGCTCACGACTATGACTTCCACAATCATCCCTTACTTACTTAGTTCCCACTTCCGAACCCATTTCAGTGGTTGGTTTGTTTCAATTTGTTTTGCTGAGTCATTCTCATTTTCGCCTAGTCAGACACACGACTTTGACTTCTACCATCATTCTTTAGTGTTTTCTTCACTTGGTGCCCACGTCAGAACTCATTTCAGTGGTGTTTTTAGTGTTAATATTTCCTGCTGAGTTAGTCATTTTTGCTGAGTCATGGTCATGACGCCCGCGTGGCAGAGAGCAAATGAGATAACTCCGTCGTGCAATAGGTGCAGGAGGCCCAGCAAGCCAAGGAGGCCCAGGAACCGCAGGAGCCCCAGGAACCGCAGGAGGCCCAGGAATGCCAGGAGGCCCAGGAGGCCATGGAGGTCCTGGGAGCCCAGGATTTCCTGGAGGTGCAGGAGGCCCAGGAGGCGCCGGGGGCCCAAGAGTCGCCGGGGGCGCAGCAGGCGCCGGGGGCGTAGGAGGCACTGGGGGCGCAGGAGGCTATGGGTCCCCAGGAGGCGTCGGAGGCCCAGGAGGCGTCGGAGGCCTAGGCAACGGGGGCCTAGGAGGCGACGGAGGCTCAGGAGGTGACGGTGGCCAAGGAGGCGCCGGAGGCCCAGGAGGCGCCGCAGGCCAAGGAGGCGCCGGAGGCCCAGGAAGCCCCCCTGGAAACCCAGGTTACCCCGGACGCCCAGGAGGCCCATGAGGCCCCGGGATTGGAATAAACGTTTAGCCGCGACACCAAATGCGTATGTTGCGACCGGTTGCAACAGCGACTCTTTCATGTATCCGGAGGTCTTGCGTTACTTTAGCGATTTTCTTCTTCTTTTTTTTTACTGGACGCAACAAAAGGTCACCCTTCGCGTTACTTTCGCGGTTTTCTTCTCTTCGTGATGAAGGCAATGAAAAGTTACCCCTCGCGTTACAATCGCGGTCGCATTACAATCGAGTAAATATGGTATGTAACTCCCTGTGTACTCCTGGCCGAAATACTGTTTTGGTTAGTGCCGCTATTATCTGCCTTCCATTTCTGTGGCCATTAACATGACCCTTCTCCATTACGACTCTTCATGTTGTATCAGCAGCATCAATTGCATCATGTGTTTTCCCTCACTCCAAATTTTTTATATACCAGGTGCTTTTTCAGCTGATATGTTACAACTTCTCTGACCCCTTCTCGCATAGGTCTACCACCGATTCCCCGCATCACGTACATGAGTGTTCTATTCTTTCTCTGCTGCCTTCCCAGCTCCGGCACAAATCCATAAAGTTGCCATACTACTATATGCGTGTTCACCTCGTTCTTCATCCCTCTTACTGTCGTCACAGTTCCTAGATCTGTTTCACTGCATAGGTTCACTGAGCGACTATGGGTCCTCGACTGCTCTCAGTCCTGGTATATCTCCTAAGATCAGGTTCTTCTACGCACCTGGCTATCACAAATCCTGTATAGTTCGGTGTGAATATATAGATCTTAGCCTCCGGGAGGTATCTCATCGAGCTGTCCACGAACATAACTGGTTCTACCAGCCCCGTCATGCTTTTTGGATGTACCAAACTTCTTACTAGCACAGTGTCTGCACCCGTGTCTCTTCATACAGTAGCCTTGTTTCCTTCTTTATCTTCTACCACTGGCATATCTCGCTCTATGCTCTCGACAATGGCTGCACTTACGACCTCTAATCTTTCCTTTATTTCCGACATGCGAGCTTCGCGAGTTTCACTAGGGACTATAATCGTTGACACTTCTCGTGGTCTGCGTTCGCATTCCTCAGTTTTGCGTTCGCTCTTGTCACACTATTCACAATATTTTTGTTCACGTTGGTTATCACGTCTCGCACGACAATAAATTAATATCCTGATGACCGGGACGGTCACAGAGGAAACATCTCCGCCGTCCCCTGCGCCCATCCATTTGGGGTTTCTCTGTCAGCTCATCTTGCTCTGAATTGGAAGAATCTCTAACAGCCTTTCCTAAATTTCTCAATACCTGCGCCTCTACAAACTGGTCTGTTTGCTCTGCCATCTCCTCCACAGTCTGTAGTTTTCTCTCTTCCAGAAATATGACCAAACCAATGCTACATCTGGCAAAGAATTGGTCACCCACAACTTTCTCGTCAACTCGTTCATATGTTTTTTTTCCGTTTCGGACAGCTGTATCCACCTCTCAAAATAGCTTGTCAGACGGCATGCGAACTGCTTTCCCATTTTTAAATCTTCCGTCTTGCGCAGTCTGAACTTTCCTGAAAAGCTTCAGTAGTCAACTTGAACCTCTGCAATAAAGTTTTTTGTACTTTGTCATAGTCTAACGATTCTTCTGCTGGCATCCGGCCAAACACCATCAGAGCCTCCCTTACAAAACACAGGCTCAGGGCGCGGGCCCACTTGCTCTTCTCCCAGCATTGACCGACTGCGATCCTCTCAAACCGATGCAAATTAGCATCTAAGTCACCTCTTCGCTCATCGAAAGGTGCCATTAGTATCCTGGGGCAAATTTGTCTCGGTCTCGAAGAAGCTGAGTCGGATTAAGCCGACCTTGATGTGCTGGTCGCTTCACGGGAACCCGCATTCATTTCCGCTAGCTTAATCATTGCTTAGATTTCTATTAAATGCGAAGCATTTTTTGGTGAACATTTGCCACTGTGACAGTATATATTTATCTATCTATCTAGCCGCCTACGTCTTGGTGCTCTCATGGTCGTATCGTTAACTTAGTATTTACCAAAATTGGCATAGTATGACATGAGTGTATGACGAATACAAATGATAGGTTATGACATGAATGTAATGACGTGTGCCATGTGGGTCATGAAACAGTTGCCTACGTCTTCGTGCTCTCATGGTCGTGTCCTTAACTTGGTAGGTACCAAAATTGGCATAGTTTGACAACAGTGTATGACGAACATAAATGCTAGGGCATGACAGGAATTTCATGACAAGCATGTGATGTAGGTCATGAAACATCCGCCTAAAATGACAATGACCCAGCGAAAAAGGTGGTAGAACCCACACCCTATGGGAATCGATGTTATGCAAAGCAGTGTGCGGGGAGCCCATCAAGTTAAGGAAACGACCCTGAAAGCACCAAGACTTGGGCGGCTGTTTCAAGACCTACAATACAAGCATGTCATGAAATTGATTTCATCAGTCCTGGGGAGTCCCTGTGGCTAGGCCTAAGATACCTTAAGGCGAATGCCTTAGTCATGCTCATGACTATGACTTCGACCACCAATCCGACTCAGCTTCTCCGAGACCGAGACAAATTTGCCCCAGGATACTAATGGCACATTTCGATGAGCGAAGAGGTGACCTAGATGCTAATTTGCATCGGTTTGAGAGGATCGCCTTTTCCTTCGCATCCGAACCAATTACTTTTTTTCTGAGTGGTAATCTTTTTTTCGCTGAGTCATTGTCATTCTTGTTAAGTCACGGTCATGAATATGACTTCTACCACCATCCTTTAGTGTTTCCTTCACTTAGTAACCACGTCCGAACCCGTTTCAGCGGTGTTTGATTGTTAATCTTTTTCGCTTTGTCATTTTCATTTTTGCGAAGTCATGCTCATGACTATGATTTCTACCATCATCCCTTAGTGTTTAATATACTTAGTTCCCACTTCCGAACCCATTTCAGTGGTTCTCGTGTTTCAATTTGTTTTGCTGAGACATTCTCATTTTTGCCTAGTCAGACTCACGACTTTGACTACTATCATCATTGTTTATTGTTTTCTTCACTTGGTACCCACGTCAGAACTCATTTCAGTGGTGTTTTTAGTGTTAATGTTTTCCTGCTGAGTTAGTCATTTTTGCTGAGTCATGGTATGACGAGCGCGAGGCAGAGAACAAATGAGATAACTCCGTCGTGCGAAAGGCGCAGGAGGCCCAGCAAGCCCAGGAGGCCACGGAGATGCCGGGAGCCCAGGATTCCCTGGAGGCCCAGGAGGTGTCCGGGGCCCAGGAGTCGCCGGGGGCGCAGGAGGCACGGGGGGCGCAGGAGGCACCGGGGGCGCAGGAGGCTCCGGGGCCCCAGGAGGCTTCGGAGGCCTAGGAGGCACCGGAGGCCCAGGCAACGGGGGCCCAGGAGGCGACGGAGGTTCAGGAGGTGACGGTGGCCAAGGAGGCGCTGGAGCCCCAGGCGGCTACGCAGGCCAAGGAGGCGCCGGAGGCCCAGGAAACCCCCCTGGAAGCCAAGGTCACCCCGGACGCCGAGGACGCCCCGGGAGGGGAATAAACGTTTAGCCGCGACACCAAATGCGTAAGTTGCGACCGGTTGCAAGAGCAACTGTTCCATGCATCCGGTGGTCTTGCTTTACTTTAGCGGTTTTTTTCTCCTTTTTTTGCAGGACGCAACAAAAAGGCACCCTTCGCGTTACTTTTGCGCTTTTCTTCTTTTCGTGATGAAGGCAATGAAAAGTCATCCCTCGCGTTACAATCGCGGTCGCATTATAATCGAGTAAATACGGCATGTAACTCCCTCTGTACTCCTGGCCGAAATATTGTTTTCGTTAGGGCCGCTATTACCAGTTTTCCATTTTTGTGTCCTATAACATGACCCTTCTCCATTAGGACTCTTAATGTTGAATCAGCAGCACCAATTGCATCATGTGTTTCCCCTCCAAAATTTTATATATACCAGATCCTATTCTCGACCCCTTCTCTCATAGGTCTACCACCGATCCTCCGCATCACGTACCTGAGTGTTATATTCTCTCTCTGCTACCTTCCCAGCTCTTCCACGGATACATCAAGTTGCGTTACTACTATATGCGTATTCACCTCTTGTTTTTTATCCCTCTTACTGTTGTCACAGTTCCTAGATCTGTTTCACCAGATAGGTTCACGGAGCGACTATAGGTCCTCGACTCCTCTCGGTCCTGGTATATTTCCTATGATCAGGTCATACAGCGGTTCTTCTATGCACCTGGCTGTCACCATTCCTGTATAGTATGGTGTGAATAAATATATCTTTGCCTCCGAGAGGTATCTCACCCAGCTGTCCACGAACACAGCTGGTTTCACCTGCCCTGTGATGCTTTTTGGAGGTACCAAACATCTCCTTACTAGCACAGTGTCCGCACCCGTGTCCCTTCATAATGTAGCCTTCTTTCCTTCTTTATCTTCTACCACTGGCATATCTCGGTCTATACTGTCGACAATGGCTGTACTTACGACCTCTGATCTTTCCGTTTCTTCAGACCTACGAGCTTCGCGAGTTTCACTAGGGACTATAATCGTTCACACTTCTCGTGGTCTGCGTTTGCATTCCTCAGGTTTGCGTCCGCTCTTGTTACACTATTCACAATATTTCCGTTCACGTTGGTCATCACGTCCCGCACGACAATGAATTAATTGCCTGATGGCCGGGACGGTCACAGAGGAAACATCTCCGCCGTCCCCTGTGCCCATCCATTTGGGGTTTCTCTGTCAGCTCATCTTCCTCTGAAGTGAAAGCATCTCTAACACCCTTTCCTAAATTTCTCAATACCTGCGCCTCTACAAACTGGTCTGTTTGCTCTGCCATCTCCTCCACAATCTGTAGTTTTCTCTCTTCCAGAAATATGACGAAACCATTGCTACATCTGGCAAGGAATTGCTCACCCACAACTTTGTCGTGACCTCCTTTATATATTTTTTTCCGTTTCGGACAGCTCTATCCACCTCTCCAAATAGCTTGTCAGACGGCATGCGAACTGCTTTCCCATTTCTAAATCTTCTGTCTTGCACAGTCTGAACTTTCCCGAAAAGCTGCTGCAGTCAACTTGAACCTCTGCAATAAAGTTTTTTGTACTTTGTCATAGTCTAACGATTCTTCTGCTGGCATCCGGCCAAACACCCTCAGAGCCCCCCTTACAATACACAGGCTCAGGGCGCTGGCCCACTTGCTCTTCTCCCAGCCTTTCCCGACTGCGATCCTCTCAAACCGATGCAAATTAGCATCTAGGTCCCCTCTTCGCTCATCGAAAGGTGCCATTAGTATCCTGGGGCAAATTATTCTCGGTCTGGGAGAAGCTGAGTCGGATGACGCCGACCTTGTTGTGCTGGTCGCTTCACGGGAACCCGCATTTATTTCCGCTAGCTTAATCATGGCCAAGATTTCTTTTAAATGCGAAGCATTTCTTGGTGAACATTTGCCACTGTGACAGTATATATCTATCTATCTATCAGCCGCCTACGTCTTGGTGCTCTCATGGTCGTATCGTTTACTTGGTATTCACCAAAATTGGCATAGTATGACACGAGTGCATGACGAACACAAATGATAGGTTATGACATGAATGTCATGACGTGTGTCATGTGGGTCATGAAACAGCTGCCTACGTCTTGGTGCTCTCATCGTCGTGTCCTTAACTTGGTAGGTACCAAAATTCGCATAGTTTGACAACAGTGTATGACGAACATAAATGATAGGGCATGACATGAATTTCATGACAAGCATGCCATGTAGGTCATGAAAGAGCCGCCTAAAATGACAATGACCCAGCGAAAAAGGTGGCAGAACCCACGCACTGTGGGAATCGATGTTATGCAAAGCAGTGTGCGGGGAGCCTATCAAGTTATGGAAACGACCATGAGAGCACCAAAACTTAGGCTGCTGTTTCATGACCTACATTACAAGCATGTCGTGAAATTCACTTCATGAGTCCTGAGTAGTCCCTTTGGCTAGGCCTAAGAAACCTTAAGGCGAAAGCCTTAGTCATGCTCATAACTATGACTTCGACCAGGAATCTTTAGCCTTTTCCTTCACATAGTACACCCTCCGAACCAATTACATTGGTTTTTGAGTGTTAATCTTTTTTCGCTGAGTCATTGTCATGCTTATTGAGTCATGGTCGTGAATATTACTTCTACCACCATCCTTTAGTGTTTCCTTCACTTAGTACCCACGTCCGAACCCCTTTGAGTGGTTTTTGAGTGTTAATCTTTTTTTATTTGTCATTTTCATTTTTGCGGAGTCATGCTCACTACTATGACTTCTACCATTATCCTTTAGTTTTTCATTTGATTAGTTCCCACATCCGAACCCATTTCAGTGATTTTCGAGTTTTAATTTGTTTTGATGAGTCGTTCTCATTTTTGCCTAGTCATGCTCACGACTGTGACTTCCGTCATCATTCTGTAGTGTTTTCTACACTTGGTTCCCACTTCAAAACACACTCCAGTGGTTTTTTAGTGGTAATGTTTTCTTGCTGAGTTAGTCATTTTTCCTGTGTAATGCTCATGGCTATCACTTCTACCATCTTCGTTTAGTGTTTCCTTCACTTACTACGCACGCAAAAATCCATTTCCGGGGTTTTTGAGTGTGAATCTTTTTTTGCTGAGTCATTGTAAATTTTGCAGGGTCATGCTCATGTCTATGACTTCTGCTCTCATCTTTTAGTGTTTCCTTCACTTAGAAAGCACGCCAGAACTCATTTCGGTAGTTTTTGAGTGTTAATGTTTCTTTCGCTGTCACTGTCATTTTAGGCGACTGTTTCATGACCTACATGACAGGCATGTCATGAAATTCATGTCATGACCTATCATTTATGCTCGTCATACAGTGTCGTCATACTATGCCAATTTAGGTACCTACCAAATTAATGAAACGACCATCAGACCACCAAGACATTGTCATTTATTTCATGACCTACATGACACACATGTTGCGATATGCATGTCAGAATCTATCATTTATGTTCGTCATACACTGTTGTCACACTATGCTAATTTTGGTAAATACCAACTTAACGATACGACCATGAGAGCACCAAGACGTAGGCGGCTTGAGAGATACTGTTAAAGTGGCATATGTTCGCCAAGAAACTTCGCATTTAATATGGATCTGGGCAGGCCCTGTAATGCGTAGGATGGATAACCGGTTGACCATTATAGAAAGCGTATACCAAGAGAAAGCGCAGTCGGGAACGGCAGATCACTAGGGGGAGTGATGAAGTTAGGAAATTTACAGGTGCAAGTTGGAATCAGCTAGCGCAAGACAAGGGTAATTGGAGATTGCAGGGAGGGGTCTTCGTCCTGCAGTGGACATAAAAATGGGCTGATGGTGATAATGATTATAAGGCTCATAAGGCGGAAAGGCCAGCGTAGTCGGCGTTGGCTTGACCTCGATGTTCCAAAAGTGAGCCAATCAAGGCAGTTCGTGACATAAATTAAGGCAAGGTAATTAGGGTAGCCGTAATTAGGGCGAAGTTAACAAAGGCACGTTTAATTAGTATAGCGTTCATTAAGGCACTCGAACTACAACCAGTAGTGGGAGTCGAACTCACCTTTGGTGTTAATTAAGGCGAAATTTCAGGCATGAAGTGACACCTGACACTGGCAAAAAAAGTATCGCCAAGAGCTAGTGGGGCTATACTAGTCAAGGTGCAACGAAATTAGGAAGGCCCACTAAGCTTCAACAAAGTTACTCCCTCAGCAGAACAGCCTCCCTGGTGCATTATTCGGCCGCTACCTCCCTAATGACACGTAGAATTTACCCATGGCCCTCAGTCCCAGCGGCTGCAGAGCACCTGACCAAGTTGGAAGTCAGACCTGCGACGCGGTAGAGGGTGCTAATAATATCTCGCTCCGGACAGGCCGATAATAAAAACTGTACCTGGCAAAGTTCAACACGCGCACCCTATCGAGTGAGGCTAGCTTAGCAGGGCTATTTGAATAATTATCAGGTATTGCCTGGGATGTTATTGGCCTTAGTGAGGTGAGAACTGCTGAGGCTTATACAGTGCTGACTAACGGCCACGTCCGTTGCTACAGAGGTCTTGCAGATAGGAGAGAATTCAGAGTAGGATTTCTAGTACACAAGCACATAGCGGGCAACATTGATGAATTCTAGAACATTAATGAGAGGGTAGCAGTCGTCGTAATAAAGCTGAATAGGAGGTATAGAATGAAGCTTGCGCAGTCACGATGATGAAGAAATAGAACAATTTCATGAATATGTTGAATTGGCAATGAGAAAGGTGCAAACTCGGTATATTGTAGTCATGGGCGACTTCAATGCAAAATTGGGGGAAAAGCAGGCAAGCGAGCAAGCAATTGGCAGCTACGGCATCGATTCTAGGAGCACTAGAGGAGAGATGTTGGTAGAATTTGCGGAAAGGAATAGGCTCCGAATAATGAATACCTTCTTCGGGAAGCGCAGCAACAGGAAGTGGACCTGGAAAAGCCCTAATGGAAGAACGAGGAATGAAATAGATTTCATACTCTCTGCCGATCCCAGCATAGTGCAGGATGTAGAAGTGTTAGGTAGGGTAAAGCGCAGCGACCATAAGCTAGTGAGGTTTGAAGAGAGAAAGCATAAAGTTAGTCATGAACAGGCCAACCTAGACGCAGTAAAGGGAAAAGCAGGCCAATTCAGGCTGGTGTTCGCGAAAAAATATGTCGCTTTTGAACAGAAAGATAAAAACAACATAGAGGTTATGAATGAAACCGTAACTAGGTTGATCTCAGAAGCAGCAATTAAAGTGGGAGGTGAGGCCCCAAGGCAACGGGTAGGTAAGTTCTCTCAAGTAACAGAGGACCTAATAAAGAAGCGGCAAAACATGACAGTGTCAAACTCCAGAGGGCAGTTAGAATTCGCTGCAATGTCGAAGCTGATCAATAGGAAGAAAGTAAAGAATATTCGAAATAAAAACACAGAAAAGATTGAGGAAGCAGTAAAATATGGACGCAGCATGAAATCAATGAGAATAAAACTATACATATGACAAGGCAAAATGTATGCACTGAAAGATAAGCAGACTATCTTCAGCAATATCGATAACATTGTAAAAGCAGCGGAAGAATTTATTCTGAGCTGTAGGGTGCCCAGAGCAGCCAAGCTACTTTCATTCGAAGTATTGATGAAAAGGATACAGAGGTCGCTTCTATAACTAGCGATGAAATTAGAAGCGCCTTGAAAGACATGACGAGGGGAAAAGATGCTGGAGAAGATGGAGTAACAGCCGATTTAATCAAGGGTGAAGGATATATCATACTCGAAAAGCTTGCAGCCCTTTATACGCAATTCCTCACGACTTCAAATGTACCAGAAAGCTGGAACAACACCAACATTATACTCATTCAAGAGAAGATAGCGATCGCTCACGTGACGCACGAACTAACCCTTCCCCCTCCCTCTCCATGGTATCGCATTCGCTCGGACGCCATTGCGGCAATCCGGCGTCTTCGCGTCGACTGACTTCCCGATAATCTTCCTGACATAACAACCTTTTTTACTCTCTCTCATTTCTCTGCGGACGAGGTACACTTTTAGGAGAAAACTCTAAAGCAGCACTACAAACACCTCCGGCATTCATTGCAGACTCTTCCGCCACCACACGCTTGTCTCTGCAATGCTCAAGTATGCACCCTGAGGGCCATCCAGCTCAACACTTTGATCACTCCAGCACGCCTTCATTGTTACCGCTCAGAGCCCTCATGTCCCAACTGCCCCGCTACGTACGCAAATGTAGAGCACATCTCTTGCCCCGCAGCCCTACAATCCCCTAACTACCCCTCACCTCCCCGCTGGCGGGTGTGGTTGGCGTCGGTGGCCTTCACCGACCAGCTGGCCATGGTCCTCTTGAAGGAGGAATATCTACTTAGTCTGACCCGGAATAAAGTACTTTCTCTCTGTCTCTGAAGAAAAGATTCACGTTGCGGACACTGTAACTGTCTCGTTACACAAGGCAATTCTAGCATCACCCCAGCAATTCCGGACATCGCCTTTAGTTCACAGCTTTTACACCACGTGGCGTACGCACCTTTAAGATTCGAAATTCGCGCGATGACGCACGAAGTGTACTGGACGAAAACAGAATACATGTAATAACAATTAAAAAAAAACAGCACCACGCCAACAGCTTGCACCGTCGACCATGGCCGACCGCGAATCGGGAATGGCTGATATGACAACCGCCGCGCGTATAAGACGAGCGGCCAGCTAGTTGACTGTGAATCAGCAATTTTGCTGCAATTGATAGGCGTTTAGAGGTTCAGCCCCGCTTCGAGAAGACGGGTGCAGAATCTCGAAAGAGCGGCCTTTGCCCACCCTTCTTTCCGTCTATCTTATCCTTGTCCAACTTCTTGTAGGATCGAATTGTCTTGCGGTATCACCGCTGTCATGTAAAAGCAAAAATGCCCTTTTGTCGCTGCAGCTCTCGAAGGCTAATTCTCAAAGAAAAATGTCAGCTTGCTAAATGCTGGTGATGGGCGCATGTTTCAGGATGTGCAGTCGCATGATTGAAATCCTCAATATCTGTTGGCTTCAGTTTACGAATCCATTGTCGCATTTGCGTGCAGGTGCCTCGTCGTATTACGTTTACTGTGACAGTTAATTTGTTTTTCTAAGGCGAAAGCCTTAGGTGTCTGTATTAGCGGTTCCCTTGGCGGTGACCTTGGTGAAACCACGCCGTGACAAAAATGTCCGACGCCGCAAAGATTAAGATCACGTCAACAAATGCTCGGATGAAGGTCAGTTTTCTCAGGGAGGTTCCTGTAAACAATGTTAACGAGTGACCTTGAAAAGAACATTTGGTACGTTTCAGCCGAACGCCTTTTCTGAGGGGTTGGTAAGCGACGGGAGTAAATGCAGAAAATCACCTGTAACTGGTCGATGTCCAAAGACCTGCTTCACTGCAGGGCTTCTAGTAAGGTGCATTAGTTTGAACAACCTGGAATAGCTCCGGCCGTTCTTTTCGCAAGCTTGCATTAAAAGAAGACGTCCGAAGTGATTTATTTCATTATTCATACGGCACGTTATGCTGCGCCGTTGCCTAGCAAGGCTCTTAGCTAAGGATTGGTGAAACCGTTATGAAACCGAATATATACCGGTGTACACGACCGAGTTAAAACTCGGAAAAGTCATCGCGTTGGCTCAGTGGCTATACTGGTCCGCTGCTTTGCATGAGGTCGTGGGATGAAACTCAGCTATTACAGTCGCTTTTTTTTTTGGAACGACTAACTATAGGCACGTGTATTTTTACGTTCTAATGAACATAAAGAAACCCTTAATCAAGATTATTTCGTACCCTTGAGTACGGCATTCCCCATTGCCCCCTGTTACGATTCGGGTCGTTAAAATCAGTCAGCGAAAACTACCGATATTTTACTCTTAGCAAACAATTAGTCAAGCAATTGTTTCCCGTAGTGTCTGTGTTTTTTTAGCCGTCTCACAGCCTGGGAAATCCACAGCATGATTAGGTACCTTATACGGGTGTGGCTAATGCTGCTGACCATGCCGCACCAGCGCTTTCCCAGTTTGCATTTTTTTTACAAAATACATACTAAACCATTACAATACAAGCAGTATGCAGTAGCAACTACAGCATAAAGTTTGAAGTGGTATGCTTAATTTCACCTTAGCTTATGGCCTAAGAGTGTAGGCTATGTGAAATCCAAATAAATGGTTATTCAATCAGCTACCACACACAGTTCATCGCTCTGTGCTTAACCGTGCTTCCAGGAGTAGAAGAGACACCTATGTTAATTCCAGAAACAGTAATGAAAGCAGAACAGCCAAGCGCAGCTCAGCTGAAATTTCAGATATGCAACCAAGATGACTTTCTTTCTCATCGCCATTGTGCTTTGTTTTGTTTATGTAAAGTTATCCGACACATTCTTTTCGTTTGCTGCGAGCTACCTGTCCGCAATAGTAAATAATTTCTGAAGGCACGAAACAGCGCCAAACACCCGCAAGCATTACGCGTTGATTTGCAGTGGATCTACGTATTTGTGGCATTTTTCACCTTTGCTATAATAAATGTGCGAGTCCTACTACCGAGATAAGAGCTCCTTGCGTTTTCGGAAACCTGATGCAAAGGATTAAATTCCCTCTACCGGTATTTTGTAGCGATGCCTTTCCGATGCTAATGCCTTTTCGTGCTTTTCGCGCGTGGTAAGTGGTCAGAGCGACGGTCAGTTCACGTTATCAACGGTGATCAGCTGGCTGTGAGCGGTGGATAGTAAGACTAGCATAGCATAAAGCATAACGCATCGCTACAAAATAGCCGCCCAGGCTGATCTGGTAGCCAAATGTGACGGCGAATTCACTTTTCGAGTTCATAAAACCCATTTGATACTATTAACGGTAGGAGCAAGTGGTCGTTGGCACGCTCGTTGAGCGTTACATCTTTGTGACTTCTACTTGTTTGTAGATATGTTATATCGATGTGACTTCTAAAAATTTGTTACGCTATAGCGTTGTACTCCCAGAACTGCATTCCTTTTCTGCCAGTCATCTGTAAAAGAAGCCGCAGCGCCGGCTTCTATAGAACGACGTAATCATAGCTATTTATTGATTTAGGTGCTCCAGTGTCTCCATTTCAAACTTGCGTCCGTTTCGTTTCTTCTACTTCATTCATGTCAAACTATCGTTTTAAATGCAGAGCATTTCTTAAACTCACATGTAGCGTGCGCCGTCCGTCCGCAACAGCTCGAGCACAGGTACTGTACGTCCTCTCCCCGACTCCTCCTCTCCCGCATCACGCTTGCAGCACATGTGCAGCGCGCGAAGCGTCGTAGTTGAGTCGCGATCCGGCGCTGCAAGCACCGTAGCAATAAAACCCCTATATATAAAAAGTAGCGCCATTCTTAGATCTTGCCGCCACCGCGCTCACCCCGGCGTTTCCTCCTCGCCGCCTCCTGTGGCCCCGGCCGTCTCCGCTCCCCCATTGGTTTGGCGCTGAGCCGTGCTCCCTCAAGGGCTGCAGAAGATAGCGCCAACCTTTCCCTTTCCCTCAAGAACCACTTACCACCTCCCCCATTGGCCAATCCGTGTCACGTGGAAGCACGCGTTGCGCTTTTGTATATTTTTTTCTTTCCAGCGCGCTCCGACTGCCATTCTCGGGCCTGTGCGACGAAAGTGCTGTACGCACAAACGGGTCAAACGTGTTAGAGACAAGAACTTCGTTGTGATGGAATGCTGCTGCGCCTTAAGTTGCCGCAACCGACAAGGCGAGGGCAAAAGGCTTTTTTGTTTACCATCCGGCGTGCGCAAACGCTTGCTGCACACTTTATATTTGCGCCGTCTCGCATCGTCGCGTTGCTATTTGCAAAACAGCATTATTAAGACCAGTTACTGACTGACGAAGCAAAATCGCGCCTCAAAAACTTCTCCGCAGGGCGCGATCGAAGTTTTCCTCGGATTTCCTCTGGGAGCGCGTTAGCTGTCGTCTGCCACGGCAGGCCCGACGCAGGCGGCGCCACTGTCGATATCGCGCCTCGATCGCGCTGGTCGCGCCGAGCGCGATAGTGGAACGGAGGAGGAGCGAAGTGGATGGCGCTACTTTTTATATATAGGGGTTTTACTAGAGTGTACTAGATAATGGTCGAGTGGGCCGAACGGCGCTCTCCCGCTGAGGCGCCGCGTGTGGAAAAATTTTGCGAGGGCGCTGCGAGCGAACTGGATGGGGGCGGAGACGCGCTCCGCGGCATATTCAACGCACTTTCGCTGCGGGCGCCGAGGCCGATTGCGCATAGTACGCTCTTAAAATAGTGCTTTATTTCAACTGCAAATTTATGTTTACACCATCTTGCCAAACATATATATATTTGAGGCATGGATTATACAGCGCGTCGTCTTCAGTTTTCTTGTCGTTGTCAAGCGCGTCGTCTGCTAGCGAGCGCGCGTTCGCTACGCGGACGCTGGCGGGGCCCAGTTATTCTCGCAGAACGTCTGTGTAGTACATTTGTTTTTATGTTTTAGTTGCTTTGGTGCGCTCATGACTCTTGACGGCGGGTACCAAAGGTAGTTTCAGTCAAGTGAACCATTGTTTTTAACACTGTCTTCTAAAAGCAACTGGCATCTCTGCAACATGAAGCTACGTACGAAAATTTTATTATTGATAGCGTGTCATTTTACGCGCGCTTCTTGTCGGTGGATATTGATCAGGAACAATGATCGAAGAAAACAATATTAAAGTGAAATAAACCAGGTGTATTAGCTGCGTGGCGCGAAGAATGACCGATGTATTTCTACGTAATTAAATCAAAGGGTACATTGAGAATGGTACAAATGGTACAGTGAGAACTCCCGACCGTGCACGTTTGCATACGAAACACACGTATTAGCGAATACTGCACATAAAACTCTCATTCGCAGGAATAATGTTCATAGCAGGCAGTTAAAACTATATATATATATATATATATATATATATATATATATATATGTGTGTGTGTGTGTGTGTGTGTGTGTGTGTGTGTGTGTGTGTGTGTGTGTGTGTGTGTGTGTGTGTGAAAGTGTTATTGATATGCTGTACGACGCCGAACAGTCGTTTCCGTACGAATGTAACGCATAACCGCACTATTGCAGTCTCAAAGGTGAGAGACCGCTGCAAGTGCGGACTGTTATTCCGAATGATTGTGCTGCCGGAGAGTTGTGGCTGTTGCGCAGAGGCGCAGTTCCTGAGAAAATTAACGCAGGGGTGTTAATAAGTCCGGCTAATAAGCTGCTAATAAGCCCTGCTAATAAGTGTAATAAGCTGTCATTCAATATAAATGCCCCGTTTTGGGGCAGCCTGTAAATCTTCTAACTTGATTGAGGCAAGGAAAACTTTTTTTTTTTGACAGTCTCACCATCTTTGCAACCCATTAAAACTGGGTGCCCCATGTGGTACCACACTTATCTTCTTGAACGAACGCAGCAGATCTACACATATCTGTACGTGTATGTGAGGTATGCCGTTTCTCTAACTGCTTCATTATTGTCGTTATGATAGTGCGTCGAATAACCGAAAGCAGCCGTTTATAATATACAAGCTGCTTATATAGTTGAGCGGGCAGACATTTGGGAATGGCATTACATTTATGTATGAAATATAGGATAAGCGTAACATCTTTTTTCTCGGAAATCAGACTCGAGAATAATTTATTTTGTTTACACTCCTAGCAAAAAGACGAAGAACGCAGCCACCTGTCTTTTTTTTTTTAGTTCACACAAATTTGTGGGTTTCACGTGGCAAAACCACGATATGAGTATGAGGCACCCGGCTTAGATTTCCCCACCTGGGGCTTTTTAACGTGCACCTAAATAGAAGTACACAAGTGTTTTCCATTTGTTCCCATCGAATTCCGCAACGGATTGAACCCGCGGGCTCCAGTTGAGCAGCGCAACGCCGTATATCCACTATACCGGGTGTTCGAAATTAAGGTTTAGGGGATTTTTAAAAATCTCCTGTGGCAGTTAGCACAATTCTCATTGATGAGCTGGGTTATTCGAAGAGGCGGACATTAGTAGCACGAAAATCGAAACACCTATTCAACTTATTAACAAAATTGATTAATGAACTTCTTAGTTAATTACTTTACGACGCATATTGCAATTTACGAATTGTAGCCGGTGAGGTTGCAAAACCCATCCACTTGAAATGAAATTCCAGAATGACACCATAATGACACCGACCGCGATAAATGACCCCGTGCCCATTACTCCGCATTCTGTTACGCGAGTAAGGCGGAAACTTGAATAGAATGTTGCGCTGCAGTTTTTTTTTTATTGCGATAGCAATTATATGGACACTCAAAAGCAGATTTCTGCCGTCGGCGTCGCCGTCGCCGTCGCCGTCGCCGTCGCCGTGAGGTTCCGTATGACGTCAATGAAGATGAAATCGTGGCCGCGCGCCGCCGAACGCTGTATGTGCGAGTGAAAGGGCGCGAGGGACGCGCTCTTTCACGGGGAGTGAACGCACGGCGGAGAACAAACGCGCGTTCTGCGCCGTGCTTCCTTAAGGGCTGCAGAAGTAGGCGTCTCTTTCCTCCTTTACAATCACCATATATGTAGAGCAAACGCGCCTTCTTCCGATGCGCGAGAGGCCGTGGGAGAGGGGGGGAAGGGGGAGGGAAGGGAGGCGACGTTTAGCTGCGGCACCAAGTGCCTATTTATATCAGAGGCTCCGGCAACAGTCACCAACGCCGCACGCATTTTGAGCGAACGCGGGCAAAATGCCGACGGCGTCGACAACAGTTCGGCGCGTTGCCGGTGCTGCTGCATGTCCAAGTTTATACAGCTGATAAAGCTAATATCATTACTCCGTATATCTCTCTACAAATTTGCTATCGCAATTGATGCTTCACCTTTCAGGTGAAACTGCGACAACTTTTTTTTCTCAATAACGATGCTTCCCGTAAATCTGAGTACCCGCCGCGGGGGCTCAGTTAGCTAAGGCGTTGCGCTGCTGAGGACGAGTTCGCGGAATCGAATCCCGGCCGCGGCTGCCGCATTTCGATGGAGGCGAAATGCAAGAAGCCCGTGTGCTTGCGTTGTAGTGGACGTTAATGAACCCCAGGTGCTCAAAATTAATCCGGAGCCCTGCACTACGGCGTGCCTTATAATCAGAACTGGTTTTGGCACGTAAAAAAACCCCAAAAAAAGAACGAAATCTGAGTACAAGGTGCCGGATGGGGCATATATGCTTTACTTGTTTGAAGCGGCAAGCAGGAAGGTTACATATGTTTCTCCGCTTGCGTTCCGCAAGACCTACTGATGGAAAACTATATGCGGAACAATACACACGAGAGATACATGCTGCTTGAAGAACGAGAAAAATATTTGTTCTCCAAAGGGAACCGTACAATAACATAGTAGAATGAAAGCCGACACTGCGGCCGCAACGCACGGGCAATCACCGAGCGGCATTAAAAAATAAAATGAAGAGAAAGAAAGGCATTTGTTCTTAAGACATATATACATGTCATATTCGATTATAAACACCATTTGAGAGGTCTGAACGCAAATACCAGCGCGCGAAGTAGTGCGATTGACCCTGCCGAGCAGTATCGCCAGCAGTTTCCAACGGCGCGACCTTGATGCGGCCCAATCCAGTTCGATCGCAGCGTCGCCACAGTATTTTTCCACGTCGGGCGCCTCACTGCAAAGCATGTGCCGCCCCAGCCGCTCGTCCCACTCGACCATATTCTAGTACACTCTAGTTTTACGTAGCAACAGCAGGTGCTGGCGTGATAGCACGCCCTCTCTCCACCCCCTCTCCCTCTAACGCGCGCGCTAGGAATATAAAGCGGGTTGGCGCGGGCACCACTCGTCAACTCCTGCGCTCTCTTGCGTTCGTCGGCGGTCGCAGTTGATAAGCGATGGAAGCAAGACCTTCAACTAGTACCTCGACGCAATCAAACATCAGCGCCGAAGCACCAGTTCAAGACATCGTACCATCGTCTTCGTCCACGGCGGCAGAAGACAAGGCGGCGCGCTGCCGACGCCGAACTTCGTGAACGAGAAACCGCGGCCATGCGTCAACGTCGACAAGCGGATCCCGAGCAGCGTTCACGAGAAGCCGCGGGCAGGCGTCAGCGTCGGGCCGCGGACCCTTCGAGTCGAGAACGACACGCGGCTGCGACACGTCAGCGTCGGGCCGCGGACCCCGGCGTACGGGAACGAGAGGCGGCGGCGAGCAAGCGTCGTCGTCTGGAGGCCGCCGCCGCCGCCGCGGAGCCCGTCGCCCCGGAGGGCGCTGGCGCGGAAGCCGTCGGGCAACGTCAACGGGACTTTGGGGGTGCCGACGCGCGCTTCAAACGCGAGTTCCTGGACCGGAGCTTCGGGCACAGTAATGCCAATAAAATAATAACAACTTTACGTTACCTACTTACGATTCTCTCTTCTCTCTCAACCCAGACCACCACCACCACACCAACAACAACACCAACACCACGGAACCCCACTATGCTCTGCATTTACACGTGTCCCTCGCGCGGGGGTATGCGACGGAGATTTTTTTGCTGAGCAACAGCCACTGGCAATTCCCACGAGCGTGTAAAACGAAGCTGACCACGATAATAATTACTACTACTACTGCTGCTGCTACTACTACTACTACTACTATTATTATTATATTAATAATTAATTATTATAGAGCAAGTACAACACTGAAAGCTTTACACAAGATCCAACGCAGTGTTTTAGCATAAGTGATACTTACGTTACTTTGCGATTATAGAAGTTTCCGTGTGTTAAATCTGTAGATTTGATGCAGATTGACACTGGAATCGACATTCTCTGGCTTACTTATCGTCATTATCTTTTTTTTTTCACTTATACCATAAACCACATCTGCAATATCAAATCTCTCAGCCGAACTTGAAGGGACTCTGGGCTTGGGCTTCCGTGTACTGGTGAGGGATAGTGTCCCTGCATGCGCAGGGCCTCTCTTTTCCTCGCGCCACCCACACCGCCTTTGGCCGAGCGTCATCACACCGTGACAAGTGATATATAACCCTGACACACAGGCACTCTAAAGTCCTTTAGGTAAGGGGACATCTGCTGGAAAGGTGTTCAAGCGCAGTGACACACGACAAAGGAGTATCTACCTCCCGGCAAAATGTCTTTGCGGGAAAGATGATCATCTACATTTTGTGCGGAAAGGTGTACTCTCACATACAGTGTGCAAAACTCGTCAATAAAAAAAACTGTTGCATAGCTAATGTGCCCCGTAAGTATTTGTTTTACCTTGAAAAATATTTTAAATTTTTACTAAATTACTCGCTGGGGTAACCTATTTCCCCTCGCCCTACCTCCTTCCCCGTACTCCTCCTCCCTTTTCCTTCTCCTCTACCACCCAGCGCCAAGGCGCTGGGTAGAGATGGGTCGCTCAGGAGCGAGCCGGATCTTGTGAGCGGCTCTTTTTAATGAGCGAGTGAGCGGTCGTTCACTAAAAATGAGCGGCGGTTCTTTTGGAGAAAAGCAGCCGGTTCTCTCGCGTTCAGAGAGCCGTGCCGATGCGTTCCGTCAGAGCCGGGTCTTCTGCTGGGTGCGACTTCCGCGCCATCTATTAGCGGTACGAGAAAGCAACTGCCCTCCCGCCCTTCCTCTCAAGAGTCGCCTTCACCCCCTCGCCTTCGGCTGAAGAACGAAAGAACCGCCGCTCACTTACTGAATCACCGCTCCCTCGCTCTTCAAAAGAGCGGCTCAAAAGATCCGGCTCGCTCCTGAGCGCTCAGCAGCCAGCCGCTCTTTTCGCGTCACGGCTCCCTCCCTCTTCAAATAATCCAGCTCGCTCCTGAGCGCCCAGAAGCGAGCCGCTCTTTTCGCCTCGGCTCCCTCGCTCTTCAAAAGACCCGGCTTGCTCCTGAGCGCTCAGGAGCGGGCCGCTCTTTTGAAGACCGAGGGAGCCGTGGTTTAGTAAGGGAGCGGTGGTTCTTTCGGAGTGAGAAAGCCGGTTCTCTTCCCTTGAATGAGCCGTGCCGAACCGTTCCGTCAGAGCTGGGTCTTCTGCTGGGTTTCGATGTTTTTCGATTTCTGACCGACGAATGGTGGCCGGTGTGGGCCGACTCGCTCGCAGTGTGCGGTGTGCGCAGCAGTCCCCTTGTATTTTTGTGCGTCTTATGGTGTGGCACCCGATGCCACCGAGGGGAGAAGTAAAGAAGTCTTAATTGGCAAAGAATGGTACCGTTCGTTGCCTGCTGCTGTTCGAACGATGTCGCACGACTCTCACCGATCGCACATCGTGCGCTGATCCAATAACACTTCGTAGATGGTCTTCCGTGTATTTAAAGGGCCCCTAAACCATCTCAGATATTTTTTGAACATTTCAAGTAAACGCGCATCGAGTTCAGAATGCCGTCACGATCAACGATGCCAAACGCTGCAGCGCTACGCGCTGCGGGAGTGCAAAAAAAAAAAAAAAAAAAGAAATGCCGTTCTCCTCCCCTCGCCATTCCGGTATCCCCAGCGCTCGTCACGATGTCAGCAGGGAGAATCTGGTGATGTCAACTGCGGAAACGATGTCCGTTGGTTGAACAAGAACCTACGACTTCCGGTTAGTCTGCTAGCAGGTACGCGCGCTTTCTGCTCTTCCTCGTCGTGTTGCTCGTTTGTGCGCCCTTGCGAATCGGTAATTACAGCCCGCAACGCAAGTGCCAAATCGCTCGCGTTCCAACACAGTAGTGCTTAGCGGTCTGATTAGCTGCGCGAACAGAGTGCGACAGCGTTGGCCTTTCCAGACTTGCGCGCAACACAGGGTCTGTAGCGCTACGCTTCGCATAACACGGGCCGGCACCGCAGCAACAGCGGGTAGCCGAGAAGCGCTGAGTCCACGTTACCGGCACGGTAACTCATCGCACGCCGTTTGCCATTCGCGGGCCGCCGTTCGACAGTGGTTCTTGCTCGCGAACGGCGAGATTTCCTTGCGTACGTGGAGAGGATGAGACCGGGACTCATTTGTGCGGCAGATTCACCGCCGCTGATCGCTCGACGGCGCCGATATCGTCACTAGGCCTTTTCTGGTTCCTTTCAAAGCTAAAACGGACGGCGCTTTGAAATGAAATACCGACGCTCAAAGGCCCCAATATTTTCTTATCGTTGCTATCGCTCTTCGCAATACTTGTACACAAAGAAGAAAAATACGCTTATATTAGCGGCGCCGTCGGCTGCTATGCGAGCACAGCCGAGCCCGTGGTCTCCCGGCTCCAGCTGATGTTTTCGTTGCCGGTGCCGGAGGCGCGCAGGTTCGCGGTCGTCGATTGGGCCATTGATGGTGCAGCGGGTGGGGCGCCGGCCGAACTGCCGTCTACTTTGGACACCTCTCGCGCGGCAGACGTTCTATGGAACTGGCGGACGGTTCGCCGTCGGTATATGTGCCGCTAGCGTGGACGTGACCGGAAGTATGCAGTGTTTTGAGAAGCGCGTTGGCGATGACGTATGTCACGTGACCTTTCGAGAAGCACTCGGCGAGGAGGGGCGACCAGCCGATGAGGAGAGTAGCGAAGGAAAGAGCGAAACGAGCGAGGGCCGTTTTTCGGTCATCAAACGCGTGTAACTCCGCTATTACGGCACCATTTCGAATTTTTTTTTTTTGTGGCACTCCCGCAGCGCGTAGCGCTGCAGCGTCTGGCATCGTTGATCGTCACGGCATTCTGAATTCGATGCGCGTTTACTTGAAATTTTCAAACAATATGTGAGGTGGTTTAGGGGCCCTTTAAAGACACGGAAGACCATCTTCGAAGTGTTATTGGACCAGCGCACGATGTTCGATCGGTGAGAGTCGTGCGACATCGTTCGAACAACAGCAGGCAACGAACGGTGCCATCCTTTGCCAATTAAGACTTCTTTACTTCTCCCCTCGGTGGCATCGGGTGCCACACCATAAGACGCACAAAAAACCAAGGGGACTGCTGCGCACAGCACCCACTGCGAGCGAGTACCAGTAGCGCGAGTCGGCCCACACCGGCCACCATTCGTCGGTCAGAAATCGAAAAACATCGAAACCCAGCAGAAGACCCAGCTCAGACGGAACGTTTCGGCACGGCTCATTCAAGGAGAGAGAACCAGCTTCCTCACTCCGAAAAAAACCGCTGCTCACTTACTGAACCACGGCTCCCTCGGTCTTCAACAGAGCGCTCAGGAGCGAGCCGGGTCTTTTGAAGAGCGAGGGAGCCGAGGCGAAAAAGCAGCTCGCTCCTGAGCGCTCAGCAGCGAGCCGGATCTTTTGAGCCGCTCTTTTGAAGAGCGAGGGAGCGGTGATTCAGTAAGTGAGCGGCGGTTCTTTCGTTCTTCAGCCGAAGGCGAGGGAGTGAAGGCGACTCTTGCGAGGAAGGGCGGGAGGGCAGTTGCTTTTTCGTACCGCTGATAGATGGCGCGGAAGTCACACCCAGCAGAAGACCCGGCTCTGACGGAACGCATCGGCACGGCTCTCTGAACGCGAGAGAACCGGTTCCCTTTCTCCAAAAGAACCGCCGCTGATTTTTAATGAACGACCGCTCACACGCTCTTTAAAAAGAGCCGCTCACAAGATCCGGCTCACTCCTGAGCGACCCATCTCTACTACACATAGCGGTTCTGCAACAACAATGAAATCAGTTGCTAGGCTGGTTCTTTTAAATATGAAAGGCTAGTGACGTCACTACGCGCGTCGCAAGCTACCGTCGCCGCGGCAGCTTGCGCAACAGTAATTTTTAACGGGAAACGCATGCGGGGAAGCACTACGTATTTCGCGCATTGTTAGCAGGAGCGCCTCATCATCATTTATGTGGTTTGAATGTTGTGTGTATATTGCATGCGTGATACCATAGAATGTATGCACTGTTCGCTTCAATCGCTGAAGTTTTTTTTTTTCGTGAGGGGTATTATAATTGGTAATATAAGTGGCCTCCAGGCGCGTAGCCAGGGGGGGGGCTGATGGGGCTTCAGCCCCCCCCCCCCCCCCCCGAAATTTTTTCGTGCTGTCATGCACCGCCGACCAAAACAACCACCGGCGCCGGAAATTATTGTGGATTTTGTCTACAATGTCTTTTTGACACTCGAAAGGACATTTCGGCGCGAAAATTGCGAACTCAAGGCTGGATTTCGTGCAAACGCCCATGCAACTAGAGTCACATAACGTAAGGAGCCCCAGCCGAGCACAAAGTTTCAAGGGATTTTCGATAGCGAGCGGGCGCGTCGCGGCATCTCGCAGCGGCACCGGAATCTACGGAGCGCATGGATTTCAATTCCGAAACTTCATGAGTATAACGTTCTCATACACTTTTGACGCGAAAGTGCACTGACATTTCCAAAGGCGTGCTTCTGATTTTTAATTCTAGAACTTTCTGGGTTTAATGTTTTTATAAACTTGGGCCAACATGCACGCACTCGAACGCGCGTGTCTAAGCCGTTCCAGAAATGAAGCACGTGCTCGCAATCTTCCACGCAGAGGAAAATATTAATATCACCGCGACTGTCAGCTGGCATCTGATAATTTTCTCCAAACATTTTCAGAAAGCGCGTCCAATGTGATCGATAAGCTGGACCAGGGCGGGCAAAGTAAAATAAGAGAAAACAGAAGAAACTCAACGGCCTATTTAATTTGAGACAGTTCTTTTTTGTGGGCGACAAAGTCTGGATCTCCGTGGCGATAGGGACACTGGTCCTATGGATTAAGTAAAGCCCCCGCTGAAATTACTGGTATTTCCAGAACGCTTCTTCGCATGCAAGTTGATTGTGGAGATACACATCTGAAGAACCATTTGGAAAGTTGTCCCAGTAATGCCTCGTATTTAAACCAGATGTACCAATCCAAATTATAGAAATTCGTGGTGAAATTACCAAAGAAAGCCTAGATGCAAAAGTGAACGCTGCAGGCTGCTTCTCCGTGCTTGCTGACGAAACGACGGATATTGCTGGAATTGAACAGCTTACTGTTTGTGCAAGGTACGTAAACAAGGATGTCAACGATATCGAATGAAGAAAGGAAGGAAAATAAGAGGTGAAAGGCAAAGAGGTTAATCAGGTTAAGTGTCCGATTGGCTACTTTGCACAGGGGGATGGGGTAAGGGCAGAAAAATATTAGAAAACAAAAGAAGATTAAAAAGAAAACTAAAGAAACGTATCAGTCCGCACATTCTATAGTTTTTCACTAAGTCCTGTTTCTTTTAAAAGCGTAATAGTGCTTTTAAAGCAGTTCGTTCCGACGTCGGCTGGGACCAGGGACCAAGAATTGTGGCTTCCGTAAGAGGACGGCTGTCTACCTTGTCGAGCGTGGTGCTGAGGAAACGATATCGAAGTGTTTTTAGGTTTCAGCACAGGAATAGATGCCCTCTCTCCTGGAGACTGCAGGTTATATGTACATGTGTACAAACTAGAGCACTGCACGGGCTCGGGCTTACCCGAAAGCCCGGGCCCGGCCCGGCCCGTGGGCCGGGCCGGGTAGAGCAGTTTTTTCACGGGCTCGGGCCGGGCTCGGGCCGGCTCGGGCCGGGCTCGGGCCGGCTCTGGAACGGCGTGTGCTTTTTGACCCGGGCCCGGGCCGGGCTTTCTCGTGGTGTGCGTGTAACGTGCAGCGAGTTATTCTCGGGCGTCTGAACTATGACAAACATGTATTTTTTTCGGTATCGGGCGGGTTCGGGCCTGAGGTAAGGGGTGGCGGGCCGGGCCAGGAGGGTAACGTAGATTATTTCCGGGCTCGGGCCAGCGCACTAGTTTTTAATTTCTTTCTTAAGGCAAACATTTATGAAGACATTACTAAGAAATATTTTTGCCTATTCAGCTATGTCATGGAAAGGCAGGTTTGTGCGACTTTTGTTCAGCCTGAAACGTACCACAAAAATAAATAGCTGTCCCGTGTGTGCAATTAAAAGACGCAGAAGTAGAAAACTTGGCTGCAGCCCCAGACGTAGTATTCTTACAAAGGAATACAGAAGCTATTTGACTGAGTATATTTGCATTATATCAAAGCAGAATTTTTCCGTACCGGATCTTCGGTGCAAATGAAGGCTGTCCGAATTATTTCACAAGCTTTTTTGCTTAGTACAAACCGATACCTCGAAACATAAACATTCTATCCTCAATATGCAGCGCACGTGTCTTATCATTTGAGCCATTCCCATATACCTTCACGAAATTCCAGAAATACCAAAGGTCTTCATATCCTTTTACCACAACGTGCGCTGAGGAGTATTGGAAATTATGCGAAAAGACACCGGGACGTGCTAATGTAGTTTGTCGTGTAAAAATAAAGAACGATTCCAATCACAGACCACACCCTTTTTGAGTTATGCCCACAAAGTGTTGCAAGAAGACATTGTTTTCGGCTAGAATCACCAAAGTTGCTATGGCATTCTGCTGTTCTGTTCTTAACTAACTCTATTACTGAATCAGATCGCAGCACCATGATATAATTACTGGTACAATTCTTCGGTAATTCTGTAAGAATATTCTCCTACCCTAAATTTAACGTGTTTGAACAATTGAAGAGAGAAAGGACCGTGAGGGTTTCCAGAAATGTTCCCCAATTAGAATCGTTTATGGCCCATATCGGTACGGTGGTATTGTCATGATCACGCCAGCGTCCACTGACACCATTTATCACTTTACTGCCTGTAAATAAAATACAAAAGTGTCGTTCCTTGTGCGTGAGTAGCACAATCGCAGCTGATCCTTTCATATGGGCCCACTAAGCCACACCTTCCCTTTTCTGCCATGGTGCCACAAGAGATGTCAATTTCACCCTTGAATTTCTCCCTGTCAGTTTCTTAAAAAGTATAGGGACGTACACAAGACGAACATTCGAAGTTTTGAAGTAGTCCTAAAATTTTAGTAAAATTTCATAGGCAATGTTATTATCCTTTATTTGTTTACATATTTATTACACCTGATTGGTGATAATAATGACGTACTACATAATAGTTCAGTTCTACTACTTAATAAGTCATGTCTGAGATGGCTGTCGTGAAAATTAACCAGGTGTAAGCACTGCATGACGTTGGCTGGAAGGCCATTCATTAAAAAAAATTGTGTGCAGAATAAAGAAAATGCAGGTGTTCAATCGCACAGTCGCCGCCAAAAGTTTACGCGGCCGAGGTTCTGCGCAAAAGTTCATTTTCAACGCTGCTACGCCCGCAGCCAGTAAAAAAAAAATTGCCCGCCAATCCACCCTGTGAAGGTGGTTGGAAAGCGAAGCTTTTTACGCCACCCTCACGGTGACTGCGGCGCACTTGATATTTCACACACTACAACGTAACTTTAACCACGGCCTTTATTATTATTTACTTCACAACAATGTTCACTACTGCTTTATGATCGGTGTGATATACACTACTAGACTACCCCATAGTGGGGTAGTCTAGAAAATGAACCGAAGCAGTTACTAGGCTGGAAGGGTTTCGAATGACGTCAACCCTCTTTCAAGCAGCTGCATAAGCTTTGCAACAGCTGCAATCTAATCTTACGGACCGCGCCGAGCCTGTTTCCGTTGTTTGCCCGCAGCCCTTATCATCCATCATGTTGGCTCATCACTTTGAAGCTTGTTTTTGTGGTTTTTCTTGCGAAAACGAGTGCTTAGTTGTACGCTGAATGCCTGAATTCAAGTAAGCTATACTGCTATACCTGCAATTGTTAGCGGTTCGTCGGGATCGTTTTTTGATTACAACGACGGACACGACAGAACCCTTGGCTGGTAGAGGTACAAAGCTTCGCTTTAAAATGCAAAACTTTTGTTTTGTTTACTCTAGACCAGTATACGCTATAAATCCGAATACTACGATGCGTGACTAAGGCGTAGAAATATAAATATTTTTTCACCTTCTGGGGTACGAAAACTTTTGACGCTGACTATACGTTCTGAAGGCAAGGTTGCTTTTTAGCTTATTCGTGATGACAAGCGCGAACTCTTGATGATGGAATATTGGAGCGTACAATTGTATAACTTGTGCAAGCTCAGGCGACTTCACGACGCAAACATAGCGATGAGGGGACGTCGAGACTTGCCTCACCGCCGCCTCACGGGCGTGCTCTGCCGCCCAGGTTTGGTCGTCGAGGGCGGAGCTCCGCAGAGCCTCACGCAACCTCGACGAGAGGGTCGTGGTGTGAATGTGAGTGTACTGTGCTGGGCACTCCCACAGCATATGCGGAAGCGTAGCCGGGTGAGTGCCACAGCACCGGCAGTTTGGGGTACTGTAAACTTCAGGGAATATAAGGTGGAGGCGGGCGGGTGAAGGGTACGTATTTGTTTGTAGCAGACGCAGGGTGGTAGCCTGCGCCCAACTGAATTTGGGGTGAGGTGGGGGGAAAGATCGGCACAGCATGCGTTTTGTTTACTAACACTGATGATAAATGAATAGTCAAAGTAAATGAATGTTACTGTGCGATTCTGGACAGACTCGAGTGTAACGCATACGTTCTATATCACGGTAGGTTCCATACTAATTCTATACTACGCATTCCTATTCGAATTTTGGCTTGTCTTAAGCCTACCGAGTTGCAAGTAATCAAAATAGGTAGGCAATTGCTTCTTGGGATGAAGCCGAGGCCATGGTAGATGTGATTAGTAATGCGGTATATGTGAGTAGGCTGACTGGCATTATTACATGAAGTGCGCCAACGTACCTACGTAACGTCACGGTGGAAATTACAGAGCCCTTTATTGTATATATATTGAAGTCATCGGAGAGTGTCTTTGCTAAAACGTAATAAGTTTAATAATATCAGGACTGATTAGCCTTCTGTTAAAATGTTAGGAAAAATACCATGTACGAAGTTCTATTTTGATTTAAATTGCAACGTTATCAGCGCTTCCAAAGGAAAGTGACTGTACAAGTCCATCTTTCTCGGGCGTTCATGTCACCTAGGTACCACCGCCTGACACATGACCTTTATATTTTAAAATCTTCCCCGATGACGTCAGTTACGTTGCGGCAAAAAATAAATACCCTTTCTAAAGAATGAACCATAATAGCTTCCCGACAAAGCGCAGTACGTTGGCGTAAGTCGTCATTTGTGATAACGATAAGAGCGACAGCCCGTTGTTAAAAATGACTTGTCACTCCCCGGTTTTTCTTTTTTGCTCAAGGACGCAACTAACCCGTAGAAGGGTAATCCCTCCCTTCGCATGATGCTTGCGACCTTTCTGGTTCCGGGCAAGCGCGTTGTTTGTGTATATTTCAGGTGCGCTTGGCATCGAAAGTCTTAAAGCTTTAAACAGCGAAAGGCTGTCACAGTCACTTCGGTAGCTATACGGAAAGCGCGGACAATCAGTCCACTTTCAGCAAACGCGCTCTCAAACAAGACATAATTGTGAGAAAGGGGCTCCTATATTACCCATAGCGAGAAATGTATCCAGAAATTACACCTCATTATCCCGATGTGTTTATGAGCCGCACTCTGCGGCCTGTATTCCGTATTATGACAAAAATATAGTTTGTGCAGTGTCAGTGTAGCCTAAACATAAAACAGGAAATTGAAGTCATCACATCAACTATCATATATCATAAATTGAAAGAAATAAAACTGAAACTGTACTTCATAATACTCGCACTGCAAACTTTGATGCATGTGATTCATTTCAATTTCCTATCTGTTCCAGGGTAGAAATATGCTGTTCAGTTGGTAAACACAGATTATTTTGCAAAATTTGATAAGAATTTTTGCCTCCAACATATGTTCCTATTGGTCATGCACATTTCTCTCTATCGAATATATGGTCGAAACATCACAAAGTCGAATTGTGAATCATTTAAAAGTTAAACTGGCTTCTCCACATAGGGCAAATGCCGTAGGAATTTGAGAATGTAATAATACACAATCATTTGGTTGCATAAACTTCCTGGCTATAGGCATGTAATGAAAAGTTCAAATGTATTACACGGCTTTGTCTTTTCGCGGCAATTTCTTCCACTGCATTTATAAAGTAATGTACGTTTTTTTTATTTTAGCGAGAGTCCAAAAACACATAGCAACTTATTTACCAAAGCGATATGAGTTTCAAGAGCTCGTTAATTAGGTTGTCATTTGAGCAAATAAGACGAGACACTTTCATGCACAGACAAAATAAGCGGCTAAGAGGAACAGCTGACTAGTCATTCCAGAAGATAAACTGAGTTTAGCTATGTAGTGTTAAACTATGTAGCTTTAAATAATGCACATATTTTATACATCGCCGGATAGGGGTCATTGGAGATCGCTGGGCGAGGCCTTCGTCCTACCATGGAGATAAATATAGTCTGATGATGATGTATAAACATTGCCGGAGGTGACCACCCCTCATCCAAGAAATATTTTTTACAGTTTAATAATATATTTATTTGCGCCGTCAGAACTCGAAGGCATTACGGAAGGAAGTGGGTTGAGCAGGCTAAACAAATAATGCAACTATTAAAAAGTAACTTTTTAATCATATAATTTTACCTGGTGGTACGTGGAAGAAACTTCAGTGCGCACCAGGAAGGCAGCGTTACAATTATGCCATATTACCTGATATTACAAAGAATTTAAAAGGAACATAGTAAGTAATTAACAAATTCAGATTACACAACGTACGCTAGTTGATGTTGCATGAAACTTGCGTTTATTAGTACTCTTTAGGATTTATTTGGGGAGGCGATACCATTCAAGGGCTGTGCGAGGCCAGAAAGAGCTGAAGGAAGTTAATGTGACTAAATCTGATACGTATTTTGTACAGCTGATCAATACGATGCCATATATGTGGTGACGGAGATACAGTCGTACGCGGATATATCAAGCCAACTTATAACTAATTATTCTGTATATCGAACAGCTGTAAAATACCCTTGAAAATTCCATGCAAATGTATCGGGCCGGTGCACGCGTATAAAGAACGCTCGTTCACCAGCACATTCGATATATCGAACGCGGCGCCACGCAGAAGACCTCATAGTGCACGTCTTTGTACACTTTGAGGTATTCTGGCACCTGGAGGTGGAGAAGAGATAGTGCAGTCAGTTGAGCCCTGTCAGCCTGTTCGGCTAGCCCTCATACTACCTCGGACGTCAACATTCCTTCTATCCGATTTTCAAGGCGTCGTCGTGTGGGTTGAGTGCCTATTCATGAGTTTATTTTCCGCAAGCGATGGCCGCTACAAGTGTAAAGAAAAGAATCAGCTTGGACTTTTCAATGAAGTTGAAAGTGAACCAGCAATTTTTTTGCGTGTAAATAAAGTGTACTTGCTTTTTTCCCCAGAGTTGCGTGCAGTAAATTAGCGGCTCTCGGATGCACTAATCGGTAAGCCACCGTTTACCTGAGGGCCTATTATTTTATATATCGAATTACCTATACATCGAACTTTTTGTCATCCCCTTCAGATTCGATATATCCGGGTTCGACTGTATCAGTTTACGGGTTACAAATTCAAGTTTAGCTTTATTTGGGGTTAGAGTAGCTATTCGATCATAAGTTGAACATATAAAACGAGTGGAGTAATTTTGAGTTCTAATGAGGTAATAAATACAATGGAATTTCACACATTGGATGTATACTCAAATTTTGTTCCTATTAGTGTTCTCTATAGTAGTAACATGAGAGAGGATGGTGGCATTATAAGTGTACAGGAGCCAATAACCCAACGTTCGATCCGCATTGTTACTAATCTCGATATACCAGGTAAGATTATCCGTACTATGAACACGTGAATGCTTTTATGACTATACAGGCTGTAACTCCGTGTTGTTAAGTAAGTACGTCGAAGAGCTGTTTTGAATGGGAGTTGCTCAGATGATGTTGCTGCTACGTCTGGTGTGCCGCAAGGCTCCGTGTTGGGGCCCATTCCTTTTCATTTTTTAATGCGAAAGCATTATATGCCCCATTACGCGAAAACCCGTAGTTGTAGTCGGCGACGCTACCAAAAATGGCCGACGGCAAAGAGTAAAAACGCGTCGTAAAAAATGCTCGAATTGATGACAAATTTATCAGGCAGGTTCATGTAAACAAAGTAAACTAATCCCTTTGAAATAAAAAATAGGTAAATTTTGATCTGGGCGGGAATCGAAACCGGGCCTCCGGGGCGCGGAGGAGACCCGACTTTGTCCCCTACGGCCGGATAAACTCATCCTAGCTCGAGTCGCAACTCCCGCCCCACCACTACTCCGAATTTCGCCGCTGCCGAGAAATGTATGCAGCCGTCTACGCCTCAAGCTCTGGCGAGGCACCGGCCCCGGCCGCCCCAACTCTCTGCCCTACGCCACCCCAAGCTACCCATCGACGATCATAAAATCATCCTCCGTCCCCGTGGCGGCCTCAACCTTCGGACCGTGAACAGCGTTGCGCTTCGCGATGCCATTCTGCAAGCAGCCCGCCTCGGACACCAAGAGGCCAAGCCAGGCACCGTAATCATCAACACCCTCCAACACGTCGTCCTCATCAACACTCCCGACCCGCAACGCCGACACCACTACCTCGCCATCAAGTCCGTACTCATCAAAGACACTGCCTACGACTACTCCTACGAAGCGGCCCCGGAAGACTGCGCCCGCGGTGTGGTTCACGGGGTCCCTCTCGCCCACTCTTACGAAGACATTCAGGATCGTCTCAATCGCGAGCAGAACCCTCCCATCCTCGACTTTATACGCATGGGCTCCACGGAGTCCATCATCATCCTTTTCGAACAAGACTGGGTGCCCAAGCACATCTACCTCTCCTCCGTACTCTATAGGTGCTCCCTCCTCAAAAAGAATATCGAGCACTGCCCTAACCGCGGCGCACTCGGCCACCGCGCGGATGTGTGCCCGGCTCCCAAGAAACGCCGCTGCTCCGGCTGTGACCAAGTAGACCCCCCCCCCCCCCAAGGACCACGCCTGCACGCCGCTCTGCAAGATCTGCAGCAAAGCACACCTGATGGCGGACGGAACCTGCAAGGCCCGCTACCGCACCCCATACCTCGTCAAGAAGAGGTACTGGGATGCCAGGCGGGCCCCCGAGGCAACCGCCAACCAGGCTCTCACCAATCAAGCTCCACCCCAACATAGCAGCTGCTCCATGACCCGCAAGCCTCAGGCCCTGCAGCTCACCCTGGAGTCCCTCCCGGTGCTGCATCCTGCCGCACTGAAACAGCCCTCCAACCGTACCAAGCCCATGGCCTGATCCCACTCCTGGACCGGACTCAGGCAACCCCCACTTCCAGTCCCCCCAAAACCACCTGCACAGGAACCCGGCCGCCACACCAGTGAGGTGAGCTGGGCAGGCGTAGTCTCCCAGGACTCCGCGAACCCCCTCTATAAGGAAATGGTGCATGTCCGCGCACAGCTCGCCTCCCTCCACACCACCAACCAACGCCTTCAGTCGCAGCTGCATGCCTTCCTGCAGGTCCACACCCCTACCCCGGCGACAATGATCTCGGCCGCTCATAAACTCCCTCCCCTACCACCTTCTCCTCCTACTCGCGAACCGCCGGCCAAGAAGAGGGCCGCAACTCCCACTACCTCCTCGGCCACACCAACATCGGCCGCGGCAACCCCAGCCCTACCCTCCCAATTCGAACAACTCGTGGAGGCCAAAATTCAGGCCGCGGTACAGACGGCCATCCAAGCCTTCACCCAACAATTCGCCAACCTCTATAGCCGTCTAGACGAATTTGCTCACCAAATTGACGAGCGATTTAAGGAGCAAGAGGCCCTCCACTGGACAGCCTGTGCTGCCGCGCGGCCTAAAAAGAAGGCCAAGCTCCACACCCTCTCCACCCCTCCGCTGCAAACTACACCCTCAGCAATGGCTAGACCTCGCACTAGCCTCACCATCTGGCACTGGAACTGTCGATGCTTTGGCTCCAAGCGGGGGCTGGTTCACCAGTTCCTAGCTCGGGCAGACGGCCCCGACGTGCTCGCGCTGCAAGAGCCCTCCAATCCTCTCACCCTACCAAGCTACGTGCCCATCATCCCCATTTCTCCTACGTCCCCTCGGGTCGCATTCCTCGTACGCCGTGCGCTCACTACCACCTCCCACCCGCTAGACGTCCCCGAAATAGATCATCTCTTCATCGAACTTGTGCCGCAGTGCACTCGCGATACCCTCTTCATCCTTAACATATTGACCCTTTTCGTCGAGCAGTTTGTTTTACAGAAACGAGATGGCGCTCACGACGGCGTGCCATACGTCTCCTCAACGACCGCGCACGAATACGAAACCATTATCGCTTCTACGTTGCTTGTGTGCGATCAGCTGTCGGAAATGCAACTGAGTTTTCGCTAAGACATTGTGGACTGGCATGTTAAGGAATGGAATGAATCTTTGTGGCCAAGTTCGCGAACCACTGCTGCAACTGTGCGAACGTGTTACCGGCACTTCGGGATGTACGGCTTTCCTCGAGGATACAGAAATTTGCTCATCCGCCAGCCTTGTATCGCTAACCTTCAAAGAAAGGGCTTCATCCCCAGAACGTCGGCAAGAGTACCACTCGTTAAACAATGACAATGGGAGTAGCGCCGCTTCCTGTCATAGTAAGTTTCGCGCACGTTTTCTATACACATCTGACCCAAATGGCAGGAAAACTGACGCCCACTCTATCGCCGACGTATCAAGAATAAGTGAATGGGCGCACACTTGAATATATGCGCACTGTATACGGACAATAAATGACGGACTACACTGATGGCGCACGAATGGTCGAAGCTGAATGTTTCGTGACGGTCCATAAGAGTAAGCAAGTTACTAGCTGCCATATATATTTGCTTCAAGGTATTACAATGTACAAAACAGCTACGTTTCAAGCCTTGTGCGCAGCAAGAACAAATCTATCGGAACTGAGCACACCCGCGAGCGATTAGGCAGAAAATAATCAGATAGTGGCCGCACCAACGAACTTCACTGAGTCAGAAACTGACAAGCCATTGCTTCAAAATATTTGCCGAATAAAGAACAAAGAGCAAAACACACTAATCCTGACTGAATTTATGAGCGGAATGTTTGGATAGCTTGGAATACATATTTAGCCCCGCTTTTAGAACAAGCACCATATACGCTGCTTGCGCCGTTTGGACATAGCTTAATCAGCTCCGAACGCGCTTTTGCATGTTCTCTGAAGCTGTGATCAAAGCTTCGTGTCATCCACCTGGTCACCGTCTACGATACCTTTGAAAACAGAGGTTTTCTAGGTCGCGCCGGCGTCATACATTTCCATTGTAAACAAGGAGGCAACGGAGGCAGTTGAGGCAAGCAATGGACGCGTCACCACGTGATCAAACATGGCAGCGCCCACGGGATCGCCGCGAAAAGGGTCAATACAGCCACCCGAAGTGCCTGCGGCCACTACTTCGACCGACTCTTCACGCTCGCCAAGCGCGTCGCTCACAAGAGCCCCTCCTATTTCTAGGGGATTTCAACGCCCCTCACACGGCCTGGGGCTACCAAACGGGGACCCCCAACGGGCGCCGGGTATGGCCCGCAGCTCAGCAGGCCGGCTTCTCCCTTCTCACAAATCCCACCACCCCTACTCGCACCGCAAACAGCGTCTGCGCAGACACTACCCCCTACCTCACATTTACCCACCGCCTACCTCAAGCTGGTGGTGTAACACCCGGGAGAATCTGGGTAGTGATCACTACATTATTGAGATTCTCCTACAGCAGGCCCAGCACGCAGACCCGCTCGTGGTGCTGCCATCACGAAGTGGGACTCGTTCCGCACTTTCCGAGCAGCCCGCACTCTACACAACATCTCAGACATAGCTACTTGGTCCGACCAGCTCTAGTGCGACATCCGCGCCGCTGACTCGCCCCCTCCCAGAGGACTGCCCTGCGGACGCGATGGATTCCCATCTCCTGCAGCTCTGGAAAGCCAAGGCGGGACTCGAGCGGAGGTGGCAGCGTCAGCGCTGGAATACAACATTCAGACGCCGGCTGACCCAGCTCAACAAGGAGACTGAGACGCATGCTGCGACTCTCTCTCGCTAAAATTGGGGATCCCTCTGTAACAGGCTGGAGCACAACATGAGCCTGCCCCAGACATGGAACCTATTCCGCATCTCATTGATTCGACTCAGTCCAAGACACACCAGAAACAGATCATGACGAAGCTCATACACGCATCCGAAGCCTCCCCGCAGGAACTCCTCCAGACGCTTCGTGGTCTACACTTCCCCGCATATCCCCCCGGAGACCACCCACTATACAGGCTCCCCCAACGATCTCCTCGACAAAACCATCAGAGAGGCCAAAGTCAGGGCAGAACTTCAGCGCCTGAATACGTCCTCAGCTCCCGGTCCCGACGGAGTGCACAACAAGGCACTACGCAACCTCGATTCCCCCTCCATCACAGCCCTAACCGACTACTTCAATGAATGCTGGGTGCGCGGCGCCCTCCCAACCCCAAGTAAAGGACGCTAAGGTAGTTTTCATTCCCAAATCAGGCAAACCACTTCGACCCGCTAATCTCGGTCCCATATCCCTTACGTCCTGTGTGGGCAAGCTTATGGAGCACGTTCTCCAGACCCGGCTGAGCCGGTATCTGATAGATGCCAAAAGCTCCGTCTCCGTGTACGTGAATCTCTCCATCATCTCCTCATGTTAGCTGCGGTAAAAACTGCATTTCATTGTTTAAACGCTGAGATGAAGATGGAACTACGTGTAGTACATTGCCATATTGCTGCCGCGTCCGGTATTTTCCCGAAATCTCGGTGACTTCGAAATACGCCTCGACGTCTTTCGGCCGTGTGGGACGACACAGAGGTCTAGACCAATTTATTGTCAAATTTCTCGAAAGCGGATGACAAGAATATGAGTAAACCACTTCATTACAGTAGTTACACATGCACCGTACTTCAAACCCAGAGTGAATATTTTGCGTAATCACTTCTGAGTGAATTTCGAAAAAAAGTGGAAGGCAATGTGCAATGTATTGTACAAGGGGTCTCAGGAGGATATAATTAAATGGTTGCGCAAGAAACCGCATCGAAAGGAACAATACTTAGGCGTTTAATTATTGCTGATTCAATATTGCAGTATGAGTAGAAAAAGAAATGTCCAGAATAGATATTCTCAATTTAGTAAAGACCCTTGTTTGAACTCGGCAAGAGTTACATCTCGATGTTAGTGTCCGACAGGCCGCCATGGCGGAAAGAAACTACAGAAGGGAGCGTCACGTGACAATCTTGAAGCCTAGTGATAAAAAATATAATGCATAACTCGCGAAAGAAAATGCACAATAGTCACGTGACAGACAAGCGGTAGTTCTTTGCGCCCTGCATGATGTGCTGCATACGTGCGTGCGTCGGTGCGCCTGTTTAGTGCCATGGAACGTTTACAGAAGGAACGCCGTTCCCTCTGCCGTTCCTTCGTAAAAATAACGAGTTACCGTTACAGTTCCACCGGCCCTTAAAGGAATGGTGGCATTCCTCCGTTCCTCCCAAAAGGAACTAGTTCCTGGAACGCCGTTCCGTACAACACTGCACCAAAGGGAATATATCGCTTTCGCATACCCACACGTAAGCAGTTTGAAATGTCTCTGCCTAATAATCTTCTTTTTTTAACAGCGAAACTGTTAATGCCAGCCGTAATTTGTGGTGCGTATCAAGAAACTACCAAGAAAGAAAATAAATAAACTTTCTTGCCGAGTTGGGTTTCGAGCCCGCGTACCTCCGGTCCCAAAGCGAGCGTCGTAACCACTAGGCTATACAGCCACGCTGCCAGAACATGCATTTATGCGAATCATATTGTTACGGAAGGATAGGAGGAAAGTAAAGAAGAAGATCGAGAGACACTGGCTGCTGCGTGTTGTTGCTGGTCAGCTATCTTGACCACACTCACCCTACTTGTGCATATATTGTAAATGCATCCAGTCTATACTCCCAACATCCCCGTAACACATTGGTGAGAGGTGCGGGGTACATAGGCTGGAAACGGAGCTCCGCAGTGGACGTCGCATCACCGTCCCCACCATGACTGACGGTGAGCACGCGGGATCAACGTCGTTGCCGCCTCCAACGTCAACGGCACCGTCGCCAGCTACGTCGTCGTCCCCATCGGTTGTGGTTGTACAAGCCAAGGATCCCGGAACTTTCTGTGGGACCGATGGCGCCGACGTTGAAGAGTGCCCGGCCATGTACGAACGCGTGAGTGGAGTCAACAGATGGGACCCTACGCCTATGCTAGCTAACGTGTTGTACCTAAGAGGCACGGCAAAGGTCTGGTACGAAAACCACGAAGAGGAGCTGACCAGCTGGCACCAATGCAAAGAGAAGCTAAAAGAGTTGTTTGGCCAACCAGCCGGCCGTAAGATTGCCGCAAAGCAGGAACTCGCCTCCCGCGCCCAGTCCCCCACAGAGTCCTATGTTTCGTATATCCAGGACGTGCTGGCGCTTTGTCGTAAAGCCGATCACGACATGACTGAAGCTGAGAAGGTCGGGCACGTGCTGAAGGGAATCGCTGACGACGCCTTTAATCTGCTCATGTGCAAAGGCTGTTCTTCAGTTGATGCTATCATTAAAGAGTGCCGACAATTCGAGCAGGCCAAAAGCCGCCGCGTCCTGCAACCATTCGCCAGAATCCCCAATACTGCCGCAACGTCGACTTGTGAAGATCAGCCCACACAGCAGCATGCGTCGCCATCAGAGGACGTGGTGCGAATCGTTCGACGTGAACTGGAAGCGATGGCGCCCGCAGCTTTCTGTTCGCGTCGCCCTGACGCTACCCCTCTTTCAGTTCCTCTCGTTCAAGCCATCGTTCGCCAGGAACTTGAAAGCATTGGTTTACATTCTGTCTGTGCTGTCGCCAACCCCAGAGCCAACGAACGCCCTTCTACTCTGTTTGATCCACCGCGACGCTTCTCTCCGCGTTATCGCAACCCGACTGAGTGGAGAACTGCGGACGACCAGCCGATATGTTTCACCTGTCGCCGTATTGGTCATGTCGCCCGATACTGTCGCAACTCGTGGCCCTCAACACCTCGCACGCCGACCAACCTGAACCGTTTCATGGAAATTCCCGCCGTGTTCTGCCCTCCGCCGAGTCTAACAGTGCCGACAACTCTGCCAGGAACACGTGGTACAGTCGCTCACCATCGCCTCGCGGACACCAGTCTCGTTCACCACAAACACGTCGCCCATCTTCCCGTTCGCCGCAGCCACGTCGCCTTCCGACCCTGTGGCGTTCGACCGCGTTCCTTCGGAAAACTAAGAACTGCAGCCCTCGGAGGTGGTGCTGCATTGACAACTACTGCAGCAAATCCTCTGTCTGTGCCCACAAAGAGAAATATAATTGACGTCAAAGTAGACGGCGTACCTGTCCAAGCACTCGTCGACACTGGAGCCCACATATCTGTGATGAGTGCTAGCCTACGTAGACGTTTAAAGAAGGTCCTCACCCCAGCAGCTGCACAAGTGCTTCGTGTGGCCGACGGTGGCGTGCTGGTTGTTCTCGGAATGTGTACTGTACGTTTAAGTATAGCCGGCCGCCCTACTTCTGTTCTCTTAGCTGTGATCGACAACTTCCCTCACGACGTTATCCTTGGGTTGGACTTTTTATCCAACCATTATGCTCTCATCGACTGCGCAACCGGCGTCCTTCAGTTGGAACTGCCTCAACTCGCCGATGCTCCAAGCACCGCGCCGCCACCGCGCCTGTGCTCGCTTCAAGATGTGCGTCTGTCACCCGAGGCAGTCACTTACGTCGCTTTGACCGCACAGCCACAGGTTCCTGACGGTGAATATGTGCTTCGCCCCATCGTCGACGTGCTTTTGAACCGAAACGTTGCTGTTCCGCATACGCTGATCACGGTTACGAATAATGACGTCGTTCTCCCGCTTCTGAACTTCAGCCTGTGCCCTCAAGTGCTTCCGGCCGGCATGTTCTTGGCCAGCGTTTCTAGTACGTCCGAATTTGACATTGAGAGTATGGATGCCGAGAGTGGATTATTAGCACCAATTGCAGCTCACAGCTCTGATTCTTTCATGGATGACTTCGCCAAAATGATTGCAACTGACCTCACCTCTGCTCAGGCCAAGGACCTCCGTCTCCTGCTCGAATCGTACAGTGACATCTTTGATTTTGGCGACCGCCCTTTCGGCCAAACATCTGTTGTTCACCACCGTATAAACACTGGAGACATGAATCCTATTCGTCGGCGTCCCTATCGTGTATCACATGCTGAACGTAGAGTAATCCAATCAGAAGTGGACAAAATGCTCCGCAAAGGGGTCATCGAACCATCAGCCAGTCCTTGGGCTTTGCCAGTCGTCCTCGTGAAGAAAAAGGATGGTACCTGGCGTTTTTGCGTCGACTATCGCCATTTAAACAAGATCACGCGAAAGGACGTCTACCCATTACCACGCATCGATGACGCCTTGGACTGCTTGCACGGAGCTACATACTTCTCGTCCATTGATCTTCGATCCGACTACTGGCAGATTTCTGTTGATGAAATGGACCGCGAGAAGACTGCCTTCATAACACCTGATGGTTTATATCAGTTCAAAGTAATGCCCTTTGGCCTATGCAATGCTCCTGCGACATTTGAACGAATGATGGACTCTCTTCTGCGAGGCTACAAATGGACCACCTGTCTTTGTTATCTTGACGACGTTATTGTTTTTTCTCCCACGTTCAGCAGCCACCTTACGCGACTCGCTGCAATTCTTGCGGTCTTCCGAAAAGCCGGCCTTCAGCTGAACTCTACGAAATGTCAATTCGGGCGCCGTCAGATTACCGTGTTGGGACATCTCGTTAACGCAACCGGTGTACAACCAGATCCGGATAAAGTTCGCGCCGTTCGCAGTTTCCCTGTGCCTCGTTCTGCTTCTGACGTGCGCTGCTTCGTCGGCCTGTGTTCTTACTTTCGCCGTTTCGTCAAAAACTTCGCCGACGTTGCTCGCCCTTTGACAGATCTTCTAAAGAAGAACACGCCTTTCTCATGGGGCCCGGAGCAGGCTCACGCGTTCGCCGCTCTCATCGGCTTTCTGACCACCCCTCCCATACTTGCCCACTTTGATCCATCTGCACCGACCGAAGTCCACACTGACGCCAGTGGCCACGGCATCGGTGCTGTTCTCGCCCAGCAGCAGAATGGTACCGAGTGCGTGATAGCTTACGCCAGCCGCCTGCTGTCACCTTCTGAGAGGAATTACTCCATCACCGAGGGTGAGTGCTTGGCTTTAGTGTGGGCTGTCGCCAAGTTCCGGCCATATTTGTACGGCCGCACGTTTTCGGTCATTACAGACCACCATGCCCTCTGCTGGCTGTCTTCCCTCCGGGACCCGACAGGACGGCTTGGTCGCTGGGCTTTGCGGCTCCAGGAATTTTCTTTTATTGTCATCTACAAGTCTGGACGTCTGCACAAGGACGCTGACTGCCTCTCTCGTCATCCCGTGGATCCTCCTGATCCTGTTGCACATGATCTGGAGACCTGCGTGTTGGCTTTCACTGACATGTGCGACATGCGCGCTGAACAACATCGCGACGAGTCCTTGCAGGCCATCATCGCCGGAGTGCAATCTGGCAGCACCGACGGCCCGTGCCGCATGTTCGTGCTGCACGACGGCTGCATTGCGTTCGAGCGTCGTCGTATTCGTCCACAGCTGGCGCGTTTGTATGCTCGTGCTCTGCGAGGTGAAGAGGTTTTGCGTGCTATGAGAGCGAGAGAGAGAGAGAGAGCGACGCATTCACGGAGCGGGTCTCCTGGAACGCGATGTCGGCATTGGAACGCGGTGTCGGTGTTGCAAGCTGCGCTGTGCAACGCGCAGTGTCGGCCGTAAGTCCGAGACGCACGAAAAGAAATTATCATCTACATGAGTGATAAGATGAAAAGTTCGCGTGCACTTCCGGGAAAAGCTGGGCTACGATCACACAGCTTCGCTGTTTCAAGCGTTGCGCGGCCGAGTGCAAGGTTTTTTATTAGCAATATGTGTGATATTATCGAACCGGGATACAATTTTTGTGGATGATTGTGTACTGTGTGCAAGGGCATCTAATGAGTCATTGTTTTTATTGGCGGCCGACTTGAAGCGAGTATAAAAATGGTGTGTCACTAATAGCATGTCCCTAAACATAAATAATTATGTAGACATTAGCTTCACTAGAAAAATGTAACAAAATCAGATATAAGTATTTGTTAAGTGGCCAGTTGAAATAAAAAATAATTCACCAGTGAAATATTTAGGTCTTATGCTGTCAGAGGATGGCTCTTGGTCATAACATGTTAATACCGTAGTTAGAAATGCAGGGCATGCCCTTCACTTCTTGCAACAAAGTTTAAAACACATAAGTATTAACGTAAAAGAGCAGCGTAAAAAACAAGTTTTACCAATGTTGGTGTAGGCATGCCTGTGTTGAATGTGGTTTCTGATGTGCATATCAATGCAGCATTGGGTGAACGTTAAAGAACCCCAGGTGGACTAAATTAATCCGGAGTTCCCCACCCCGGCGTGCCTCATAATCAGATCGTGGTTTTGGCACGTAAAGCCCAACAATTAATTTTTTTGCATAATAATGCTTTAGAAAAAGTCCAATCCGTCGCGACACTGTTCGACCTGGGGATATACAACCGCTTTCTAAGTGCAAGAGGAAAAAATAACTTGACTGGATCCTTTTGCTTGAACAGGGAAGCAGGTTACGTCTTAAGCTGCTTTACTCAATCTTTCATGATCATATTGACACGTATACATGTTTCTCTTTCACCGGTGACCGCTTTTCACCGGCTAACAAACGTTAAACGTAATCGCTAGGCACAGGACGCGCCTGCATGTATCGGAAGTCTCTCGAACGTTATCGATGCTTCTATCCGTTGTCTCTTGTCACCGACGCTCATGTAATCTGATTGTATGAGTGATGCGAATTATCTAGAACTTTTTGGAAGACACACAGGTACCAAGGATTATTCTGAGACCTTCGATGACTCATGCATAACAGCCGACGCGTTTCGCCGCTGATCAGATTTGGACGTTTGCCGTCTGTGTTCGCCGCTTTCGTTGTGCTTCGGGTGTAGCTTGCTTTTGTGGGCCTGCAAGGGTTCGCCGTCAACGCGCCACGTCCACAGCTTGGCGAGCGGCCACGTGACATCGCCGACTACCTCGCCAGAGCCCAGTGGCAACCACGACGACCCTCACGCTCGCCGTCACCAGGCCGCTACATCTCGCCGCATCGCCGGCTGTATGCCGGCCCAACCCGGGGCCGATCTCCCAGCCCTTACCCGGGAAACTAAAGGCAGCAACCGATGGAGGTGCGGTTGCTGTACGACGCAATGCTGAAGATACTCCGCCGCCGACGAACTAGATTCGCGAATCATCATGACGAGGTATCAGCATAGCGCCTGGCAAGAGCCTTGACGACAACACTTCGCCGCCGAAAGTAGACCTACCAACGCGACGTAGCAGCAGCGGAGCAAGCCGACGCAGCCGTGATCCGACGCCACGACTTAACCGTAACGCCAGACGATGGTCTACCGATCTAGACGTGCGATTCGATGGTCATAATGTCACCGCTCTCGTCGACACTGGAGCCGACTATTCCGTCTGCAGTGGCGAGTTCGCCGCCAAGTTGAAGAAGGTGAAAACGGCCTGGCAAGGACCCGATATCCGGACAGCGGGAGGACACCTAATAACGCCGGCTGGAATCTGCACAGCGCGAGTCACGGTAAACAACCGCACTTATCCGGCGAGCTTCTTAATCCCGCAGCACGGCTCCAGGGATGTTATCCTAGGCATGGACTTTCTAAACCAACACGGTGCAGTCATCGACTTAAGGTCCAAGTCGATAACGCTTTCAACGCACAATGCGATACCACCGGATACAAACATCAGTTACCATGCCTTGAATGTGCTAGAAGAACAAGTCACCGTTCCGCCTCGCTCCAGCGTAAGGATTTCCGTCGGTACCGAAGTGCCTGCAGACATGGAGGGCGTCATCGAGGGCGATCATCACTTACTGCACGACCGTGAAATTTGCGTTGCTAGAGGCATAGCTGAGCTACGTGAAGGGAAAGCAAGAGTGATGCTCACGAACTTCAGCCACGAATACAAGCACATTAACAAAGGCACCATGGTCGCCTACATCGACGAAATAGTACAAGCCAGCAGTGCTTTCGCCTTCACTGATTCTAGTACACCTGCAACGACGACTGTAGTACCTGAACCAACTTTCGACGTCAATCAGAACCTTCCCAATCATAAGAAAGAACAGCTAAAAGCTCTGCTCCTGCAATACAAGGACTGCTTCTCGTCGTCGTCAAAAGTTCGACAAACCCCTGTCGCCAAGCACCGCATCATAACCGACGAATATATCCGCCCACTCCGTCAGAGCCCGTACCGAGTTTCGGCGCGCGAACGCGAGGCCATAAGGCAACAAGTCGACGAAATGCTACGGGACGACATCATCCAGCCGTCCAAGAGTCCGTGGGCGTCCCCCGTGGTGTTAGTAAAGAAGAAGGATTTAACGCTAAGTTTCTGCGTCGATTATCGTCACCTCAATAAAATCACGAAGAAGGACGTATACCCTCTCCCACGTATTGACGACGCCTTGGATCGACTCTACAACGCAAAGTTTTTCGTCAATGGACCTCAAAACCGGCTACTGGCAAGTCGAAGTCGACGAGAGGGACCGGGAGAAGACTGCCTTTATAACACCAGACGGACTGTTCGAGTTCAAGGTCATGCCGTTTGGTCTTTGCTCGGCACCTGCGACTTTCCAACGCGTCATGGATAATGTACTGGCAGGCTTGAAGTGGCAGACTTGCCTCGTCTATTTGGACGACGTCGTTGTGTTTGCCTCAAGCTTCGAGGAACACCTCCGGCGCCTTCAAACAGTTCTTCAAGTAATCAAGACCTCCGGACTCACGTTAAAGCCAGAAAAGTGCCGCTTTGCATACGAGGAGCTCTTGTTTTTGGGCCACGTCATCAACAAGTCTGGAGTGTGCCCTGACCCACAGAAAACTGCGGCCATCGCTGACTTTCCTCCGCCCACCGACAAGAAGGCAGTCCGTAGATTCCTTGGACTGCGCGCCTATTACAGGCGCTTCGTCAAGGATTTTCACGGATCGCTGAGCCACTGACGTACCTCACGAAGGCCGACGTCGAGTTCAAGTGGGAGACGCCGCAAGTCGAAGCATTTGAAGAACTGAAGCGACGCCTGCAATCGCCGCCAATACTTGCACATTTCGACGAAAACGCCGATACCGAAGTGCACACCGATGCAACCAGCGTAGGACTCAGCGCCGTGCTTGTGGAGAGGACTGACGGACTAGAAAGGGTTGTAAGTTACGCTAGCTGGTCGCTGTCGAAGCCGGAAACAAATTATTCCACAACCGAAAAGGAGTGCCTCGCCATCATCTGGGCTACATCAAAGTTTCGCCCCTACCTCTATGGCAGGCCCTTCAAAGTTGTGAGCGACCACCACGCCTTGTGTTGGCTAGCTAACTTGAAGGATCCTTCAGGTCGCCTCGCACGATGGAGTCTGAGACTTCAAGCATTCGACATCACCGTCGTTTACAAGTCAGGGCGAAAGCACTCTGACGCCGACTGCTTGTCTCGTGCCCCCGTCGAACCGCCGCCACAGGACGACCAGGATGACGACACTTTCTTGGGACCCAACAACAGTGAGCTGACCCGGAACTAAGGAGCCTTGTAGACTACCTGGAAGGCAAGACCGTCATTGTGCCCAAGGTGATCAGGCGAGGATTGGCGTCGTTTTTCTTGCAAAACGACATTCTCTTAAAGACGAACTTCTCGCCTCTTCGAGCCAACTACCTCCTCGTGGTACCCTCAGCATTGCGTCCAGAGGTTCTGCAAGCTCTCTATGACGACCCAACGGCTGGACACCTCGGTTTTTCCCGCACGCTCGCGAGGATACAAGAAAAATACTACTGGCCTCGCCTCTCTGCCGACGTCGCCCATTACGTAAGGACATGCCGAGACTGTCAGCGACGCAAAACACCGCCGTCAAGGCCAGCCGGACTTCTACAGCCGATCGAGCCACCTCGCCGACCGTTCCAGCTGATCGGGATGGACTTACTGGGGCCTTTTCCGACGTCGACGTCCGGGAATAAATGGATCGTCGTAGCTACGGACTACCTCACCCGCTACGCCAAAACAAAAGCCTTGCCCAAAGGCAGCGCCGCCGAGGTAGCCCGATTCTTCGTTGAGAACACCCTCCTGCGTCACGGTGCCGCAGAAGTCCTCATCACCGACAGAGGTACGGCCTTTACGGCAGAACTAACTCAAGCCATCCTGCGATACAGCCACACAAGTCATCGCCGGACCACCGCCTACCACCCGCAGACGAATGGCCTCACCGAGCGCCTAAATAAGACCATCGCCGACATGCTGGCAATGTGCGTCGACGTCGAACACAAGACGTGGGATGCCATCCTTCCGCACGTGACCTTCGCATACAACACGGCCGTGCAAGAAACGACGCACGTGGCGCCGTTCAACCTGGTCTACGGAAGGAACCCGGCAACGACGCTTGATGCCATGCTACCGGACGTCACCGACGAAGAAAATCTCGACGTTGCCAGCTATTTGCAGCATGCCGAAGAAGGTCGACAGCTCGCCCGCCTGTGCATCAAGAACCAGCAGAGGACCGACAGCCGACACTACAATCTTCGACGACGCTACGTCGCGTACCAGCCCGGCGACCGTGTTTGGGTCTGGACTCCGATACGCCGACGAGGACTTAGCGAGAAACTGTTACGTCGCTATTTCGGACCATACAAGATAATCCGACGTATTGGCGCACTGGACTATGAGGTCGTGCCAGACGGCATTTCGCAATCACAGCGGCGCCGGGCACGACCTGAAGTCATCTACGTGGTGCGTCTTAAGCCTTTCTACGCCCGCTAAAGAACTTCGGTACTTTGTTACTTTGTTATTGTTTGTTTTTTTCTCTCTCTCTCTCTGTACGCGTGGTTTTGTTTTCGCTTTCTTGTTTGTAGCATCGGGACGATGCTTTTTAAGGGGAGGGTATTGACACGTATACATGTTTATCTTTCACCGGTGACCGCTTTTCACCGGCTAACAAATGTTAAACGTTATCGCTAGGCACAGGACGCGCCTGCATGTATCGGAAGTTTCTCGAACGTTATCGATGCTTCTATCCGTTGTCTCTTGTCACCGACGCTCATGTAATCTGATTGTATGAGCGACGCGAAGTATCTAGAACTTTCTGGAAGACATGCGGGTACCAGGGATTATTCTGGGGCCTTCAATGACTCATGTATAAAAGCCGACGCGTTTCGCCGCTGATCAGATTTCGACGATCGCCGACTGTATTCGCCGCTTTCGTTGTGCTTCAAGTGTAGCTTGCTTTTGTGGGCACATGTTCGCCCAATAAAGAATCAGTTTCGTCATACACAGTTTTACGACTGTTTACTTCAACGTCACTACTACGTGACGGTATGGGAATCTGCTGATCAGACTATCTGAAGTAGAGCACTGCACGGGCCGGTTTTTCAAGTCCGGGCCTGACCCGAGCCCGAAAGTACCATACTTTGGCCGGCCCGGTTCTGTTCGACCCATTAGCCTTTTTGCCTATACGAAGCTAGCTCGAGTTCTCGATTATTGTGAAGATACTGTCATGTGATCAACGGCCGCCGGGCGGTCTTCAAGCTGCATCAAAGCAGGTTTTTGCCCTGCATCCCTTCTTGCTGGTTACTTGATAATTTAACTGTGAGAGAAATAAACATTTCATTACTAGCCGAACACGCACAGATTATTATGTGAATATTTGGTATGAAAACAAACCATACAATCGACAGTTAAGAAAATAGGGAGGGATCAGGCTAACAACCACCGGGAGTGGCAGAACCCCGGCTTACATTTAGGGATGAAGTTGTAGAAAAGCACATCGGTTGATCACCATGCTCGTGCTTTAAAGAGTGCGGCAACATACTATAGCGAAGGCATAGGTGAACACTACCGTACACGCCGCGGCCCGCCATTTAATCTCACTTTTGAATCTCATATAGTCATTCGGATACAGTGATGGAACTCGAGCCAATAATTTTGGCGCGAATGTAAATTTAGATACGCTGGTTACTGGCTTTCAGGAATACGATAATACACGGCCACTAGAAGCTTTTTTTTTCATTAAACAGAAATTGTTGACCCACAAGGCTAACGCTCATCATATTTTCACACGGAACATGCCATTTTTATTGCTTTATTCGGCTTCATTATAATTATGTCAATTTTTAATCGACAATTTAGGCATCCTTGTTTAGAAATATATGCAAATTTAGACTCTGTCTAATTGTGTTTCAGTACAGTGCATCTACAACGTAGGCTTTCCTTGTTTTTTTTCTCCGCCCAGATTAAAGTATGATCTGCTTGCTTATTCACGTAAATTCGCAGACAACGCACCTAGTGCTTTCAAAAACATATACAAGGCTGCGAACACGAGGGTCGAGCCACTTAACGAGTGGAAATAGCATTCAAAATAAAATTTACTGAGGCAATAAAATGCTCTGCATTTCTATTTTGTTTTTCATATTCCCCTCCCCAATGTTGAGAAATTTTGCAGCATCCGCGTAGACTTAAAGCATTTGTCTAAGAACAATATACACTTGAAAGTCTCAGTTTAATTAGTTGGGCTAATTGTGAATTAACCTACGGCAGAATATTCAACTCGCTTGAAAATATAACGAAGAAAATTAATGGAAACCAGTAGTAAGTTGCCCTGTGCCTTAAGATACAAAAAGTTGCAAATGAACTTTTCAGAATTTATTTGCTACAATTTTATCGAGGTACTCTAAGTAATTCTTGAAAACTTATTTAATTTTTGTTTTTCCTTTAAAATGATCGCGCCGAAAATCTAGATATTTTTGTGCAGCAACAAAATATTGCAGTCGACTCTGCCTCTAGGCACGTCTTCCGCTTTTGAAAAATGTAACGAGCTCTATCGAAACTCATCTCATTGATTCCCGTTAAGGATAGCTCGGATACCTGAAACAGTCTAATGAATGTTTTTGCAGCGAGTCTCACACCAATCCAATAGTTTTCCATTTCTTTAGCGCGACTGCAATGCATATATATTTCTAACTCTTTGTCAGGTTGATTCGAATCTGTGATGCCTAGCAACTCTTGAAGTGTGCCTTTCGCCGCTATTCCCACCCATCCAAATGTGTTTCCCCTTGTCGATAGGCGGCGCCGCTGTCGAAATCATACCGCTACCTCCATCAAACTTCGGGTCGTCCATCACATGCCTGAGCACGATCACCTCTAGGAATTCGAGGTGCTAATAGGCTGGGAACCATGGGGACAAGAGTTCGTTAGTGTCGCGAAGACGAAAGAATTCCTGCAGAACCCATGTTAAGATGATTATCGAAGTTAATGCGATTAACATTCACACAATCTAGCGAGCAAGAAGCGACACACCGTGTTAGCTAAGACACCTTTATTTAGAATCCGTAGTGTTTCCCCTGATGTTTCAAGTGATTCGGCTATATGCGGCCATGCACTGTCTCCCTGATTGACCCGCTTTGTTATGACCATCGCTCGCCAATGTTACCTCACGATGGTAGAACAAGGACCGCAGGCCGACGGTGCATGCAGTGACGACGATGGAATTACGAGGTAGGAATGATGTCGATAGAACGACGAAGGCATATAAGGACGACGGCATGACGACGATGAGATGATTCTGAAGTGATGGCGATAAATAATTGCGACGGAATACAATGCCATGACGCCCCTGTTGTAATCTCGTTTGATTTACAATAATTGCACAATAGTAGCGGAATGAAATAGAAATTATGCTGATGGATCGTGAGGTGGTATGACGACCAAAGCATTTAGTAATTTTTAGCCAACCAGACACGCTTCTGAATAACATACCAGCATTCTCCCTTTCTTTTCTCCTATTCCTTCGCAAGACGCTTTACAAACATATCCTCGGCCGTTGAGCTCAGTACGCCGGTGCTCTAGCTCTTAAGGCCACGATCACACGTTTACAAACGTATCTTGCCAACAAGTATATTATTCAAGCTCGAACTTAAGGGGACCATTGAGCTTGGGGGCTCCTATCGAAATACATTGGAAATCGGCAATAGTTTCTCAGAGCAACCGATGCACCAAATCTGATGAGTTATGTTGAATTTAGAAAAAAAAGTTAAATGTAGTGATTGCAGAAAGGGATATTTTATTATAGGCCGTCTACTTTTTTACGTAAAATTTTAAAGAATTGCCAAATTTCGAAAAAGAAAACTTGACTTATAGAGCTATGTACCTCAGCAGCTAAAAATGATATCGGAATTCTGTAAACTGCACCTAATAATACATCCAAAGCGGATAGCAATCATATATCATACACCATCCTGAAATATACCACTATGTTGTGAATGTTGCATTTGCAAAACCCTTCCAAACATTATAACAAATTCACGTAAGTTTTAAGGTATAGCAAAAAAAATTGTTCGCTTTTGATGCTCCAACGGGTGCAGTTTATAGAAATGCCATATTTGTTTTTAATGGCTGAGTTGCGGATTTGGAAACTTCATGCTTCTATTTTTTTTCAAATTTACGAACATCCTGCGATTCTTTGAAAACATTACACTATATAAACGAAAATTCTATTTGCTGCAGTCTCTGCAATTTAACTTTCCCTCTTAATGCAACACATTTCATTCAAATCGGTTCAGCGGTTTTCTCATAAAAGCATTCCTGCATTTTATTTGTATTTGAGAATCCGGCATCGAAGATAGGCCCGAGCTAAAGCTTCCTCTTAAACAATGGATCACGCCAGTTCTATAGGAAACCCATGAAACAGAACCCTGACGTATATGCAAGACCGTGGCCACAGTGGTGCACAAATAAAAGTCTGCTCAAGGAAAAAAATATATATTCAACGGAAGCTTCGCGGGAGCCTTTATCTCGGCCAGACATCTCTCCAGAATGCGGACGAGCTTTCTGGCCAGGTGTCTAGCAAAACCGTCGATTCATTGTCAGTAGAGCAAGTAGCTGGCCGTCTTCGAGATAACGCTGATACACAAGCGCGCTCGTTTCCAAGCACCGAGGTGAAGCGACAGCTTCAGGGTGTGTTTCTTTTTATTGCGCTTTCTTTAGTTGTGCGTCATAGCATACGTCATAGCGGGAATTTCGAATTCTTTAAGGTCGATACGCCACGTGGTGGCGAAAAAAGGAAACTGTACGAAATGTCCCTAATTCCTGGTATTGAGACCACCAAGGAGACCTACTGCTTCGCTCCGAACTGCAAGTCGGGCTCTAAATTTGTGACAAAGATAGCGGAATTGTTCCACTCTCTGACAGCGGAAATGTTCGCCCCGAGCTGCTCAGTAGCTTGCTCAGTATCGGTACGGTGGCTAGATTGTATCGGCGACGTTAATGAGCAAGCGGTACACCGAAAAGCGTACGTCCATGAGCTCCTCGACGTTGGAAATTTTCAAGCCGCACATGAGGTGCTCAGCGCCTGCGACATCGAGCACCGCTGCGCTGCTACAGGGAAAAGAAAAGTGATTCTAGGCTGATATTCTATATAGCAGGCTATGTAGCATGGGAAGTTCCTGCAAAGAGCCAAGTGCTCCGATTGCTCAGGGACATTACTATAGATTCAACAGAATGAGTAGGTCAGGGCTGTTGCTCCCTTCTGAAGCACTAAAAAAACTGGTAGCATCGCTCGAAGACGCCTTCAAGCTGTGCTTCAGTTTAAATGAGTTACGAAGGAACAGTGTATCGCCGACTTTGCAACCTTTCTGCAGCTGAATCCCCCGAATTTGATCAGCTGTAAGCGGCACAAGAAAGAGCTCACAAACGATGTTGTGAAGTTCTATTCAATTATACGCGTTTACTTTCTTGTCAAGGGAAATAACATGGCGCGCGAAAGCAACAGGGAGAAGAAGAATCACCTGAAGTGGAGGCGTGTGCTGTGAATAATGTTATGATGTGGTGGACCAACGTTGCGGCCTTGCTGGCGCTAGGCTATTTATGTTGGTGCGTTTGCTGACTCAAGTTGCGAGAGCGTTTCTTGTATTTTAAATATATTCACGAATTTAGCCCAAGACGTATTACTCTATTTTATTACAATGAAACAGTGAACCATATGCACTTACCAACACAATTCTTCTCGCACCAATTTAGATACCGTAACTGAGGCAGCAATAAACACAATAGCTGGATTTCTCGAAATTGAAACATTAGAACTCGCTAAATATCATGTAAACACGGTTTCACATAGCGTATAAAACCACTGCAGTATTGTTTTATGCATGGAAAAAATGCATTTACGTCTTTAATGCAATGGGCTGGAGCGCCACGTTTATATCAATAAATGTGACCGATTGCGAAGCTAGAAAATTTACTTCAGCATTTCGTTTTTTCTGACTAGACGACAACAACAAATTCCTCATTCTGGCTTGGCCTACACTGCTCAGAACGGTATTATAACGCGCACTTCAAAGCGCAAGCGATATTATCAGACACGCAGCTCGTCTACACAGCGCAACCGCCGTTGCGCGCCGCTGAACCGTTTTACTGTCCGCAGCGCCAATTTTGCGTCATGATGCGGAGAAGTGGTGAACTACGCTCGGTCGGCACACCTACCCATCTAGCCACCGTACTGGTCATTATTCTATGGTGTCCCCGCCGACGGAGAACATGCCTAAAATTGCCGCCCTCGCTTCGAACTGGGTCGAGTTGCGTCAGCTCTGTGCGTCTCCCTTCATCAGAGTGAATTCGAATTGTTTGTGGTGGTCTGTCATGCCGGAAATGTTATTGTGAGGTTACGATGCTCAATTTGTGCCGCGTGCGTTTGTTCTGAGCCGTGAGCCGTCGAAGAAAGATTGCAGCAAACATCGGTGACGCTGCGCTGCGCTTCGTGCAGGATCCCGCGGCGACATACCGCTGCAAAGAAACATCGTACGTGTTTGTTCCGTGGTGTTTTCTTTTGCTCCTAAGTGAAGTTACGACGACCAGAGTTCGCCAAAGTCTGGTGCCTACTGTGAGCGGCGGGTGTGTTTGTGTACTGTGCCCCTGCGTTTCTCGTCGGACGTGGTGAAGTGGTGGAGCAAAACCATTATCAGGATAAATGAGAAAAGCGTGCGCGGATGAAACCAACCTGCGAGTTTCTCAACAGAAAAGATTTGTGAAAGCAACCTCCAACGCAAAGATTCGTTGCTGCCAGCTCAGCGTGCAAACGACCGATCGTTGGCAGCAGTGTGATAAGATAGCCGAGCGTCTAGCAGCGTCGTTCAAGTGTTCTGTAGCACCGTCGATTGATTGCTTTCCACCAATGCTAACAATCAGTGACTAACACGCGCTGCTTGAGCGAATGTCATTGGATTGTTAACGGTCAGGCGTTTGGTAGCAGTGTTTGTTTCCTTAATGTCAGCCTGAATGCTAACATAAAATTATGACTGATACACTGGTGCCGTTGCATGATACACTGGTGCCGTTGGCATGAATTCGCGTCGCTGTGTGGCTTAGAACTCTTCGCTCACTGCACGCGCCAGCTGTAGAAAGCCTGCTGTGACACAGTCGCGCATAAGTTGTGCTGCCAGCGCTCGACTTGCTTTCCCACAACACAGCTTTGCGCTTTTGTCGTGATATATCGCTACTAAAAATTCCTATGACAGTGAAGGCAACAGATGCCAATATGTACATTTTAAAAAAAGTACGACAAAGTAGGCACAGCTGCTTGTGAATTGACTCCTAATAGTTCTACTCGCGTCTGCGTTAAATGTGTGTGCGTGTTTTCTTGTGCGTTTATGTATATTTGTTATTTTGCCCTTTTTTGTATTATAGATCTTAGTTTTCGTGCTCGCGTTTGTGTTCATGTGTGTGAATATGCGAGTTCTTCCGTGCGTGTATGTATTTATTCCTATTTCTATCCTTTTATCTTTGTTTTTGTTCTTGTAAGCATGCTGCAGCCACGACTTTCTTTACAATTCCATTAACTCGTCTCATTCAAAGCACCAAGTCCAGCGAATAGCAGGGCTGGCCTCTTCGATGTCATTAAAGCCATTCTCTCTTGTCTACCTTGCCTCCTCAGTGTCACCTTGCTTTGTTTTCTCCTACTATTCTGACCTTGCTTCTTGTGCTGTTGCCGCAACGTGATTAACCAACTTGCACCAAAGAAAGTTCTATCAGCTGTGACAACAGAAACATTGACAGATACAAAATGTTAAAAGCATCACGTGGCTTGCACAGTTACTTCGTCTCTTACCCCTGTTAATGTGTTTATGCATCAGTGCATACGGTAGCTTGCCAGAATTGCACATGAAAAGGTGCTATATTGTGAAACAGCACCTTGCTATGTTGTTGCATTCAGTCTTAATAAACAGATGGTTTTGCTGCCTGTCACATGTGGTGGTACACATATATAACATTGTGCAGTGGGGTATCATTTCCTGTCTTGACGCTTTCATCATTACAAATGCAGTTTTCTAGTGGATGGAGTCCAGCAAAGCAGTGCTGTGAGAGCTTTTGCAACTTTCACCATTTATTACTTCCCCAATATCACTGTCTGAATCTGTCCGTCACTTTGCCTACGGCTTGTAATGAACAAAGTGACTCACTAAAACACGTTCAACTTTACTGAGCATTTTTCCGGTACGTAAATATGACAAAAAATGCTAGCAAAATTAATCACAATAATTGTGCTTGCATTTGCATTACTTGCTCGAGTCAGATTAATAAATTGAAAATTGGCTATGACAACACTTCAATTTTCAGTGCAGACTGCTAACGGAGCATAAAGCGTGCTCCGACTCTTGCTATTTCACTATGGGGCGCGTCAAACTCGACGGTGGCTGCCTGAATGAGCATTTTGGGCCTCACTTAGCTAATGATGTCTTATATTTGTTCTCTTATTTGCATTACTTGTGTGAGCCAGATAACAAAATAAACAATGCAACCACATGAATGTGCTTTGGCATTCAAGCTGCTGACAGTGGCTGTCAGTTTCGTGTTGTCTGCTGCTATTTCACCACCACTTGCTATGACATGACTGTGATTTGCAGTGCAGACTGCTACCAGAACCATAAAGCGTGCTCTGACTACTGCTATTTCACTATGGGGCGCTTCAAACTCGACGGTGGCTGCCCGAATGAGCATTTTGAGCCCGCCAACGATAATCAGGGTTAACAATAGTGTTTCAATTCAGATATGCCAGCATTTAAATCTGTTTCTATGCCACTTCTTAAATCGAGCACAATGGGTGCAGGACGTTGCTTATCAGAATTGAGCTTCTATTATAAGGATTATGCCATAAATGGAACTGCTTATTTATTTGAGAGGTCACGGAATGGATGGTTGGCTGTTGCGAACCCATCGGCAAAATTTTGATAGCCCTAACAAGGGCTGTTCTTTTGTTAATAAGAAGCCTTTATGCTTCGTCGAGCGGGTCAATGCCAGACAGGTCGCAGTCGGAGTCGCTTTCTTCAGTGTCATCTTCACCCAGCTGGATGATGATGGGTTGAATGTGCTCACTCCCAGACGTGTCAAGTCTGAACTTTGCCTCCAAGTCCATCACATGTTGAATGCTCTTCCTCCAGTCTTCCGCCGTTACCTGCTTGATTTTCTCCCTCAAGATGACGTCAACCGTGGACAGCTTGAAGTCTCTGTTGTCCGCAGCGATCCCATTTTTGACCTTGGCCCACACAAGCTCAATGGGATTACATTCGCAGTGGTACGGCGGGAGCCTGAGTACAATGCAACCGGCCCTTATAGCTGTGTTGTCTACGATGTAGCTCAGAAAACGTGACTTTACAGATGCCACCAGCTCAAGCAGCTGCTTCTTTATCCTTTCACCGTAGGTGATGTTCTTGCTTGTGAGCCACTCCTGTATCTTTTCCTTCTTCCAGGCCATCGTCGGCAATTTCTCTTCTCGCCGGCTATGGTAAGGTGCATTGTCTAAAACAATGACACTACCAGCTGGCAACTTCTGCAGAACGTCATTGAACCAGCCCTCAAAGCAATTGCCATCCATTTCTTCGTGGTAGTCGCCTGACTTTTGGCCTCTGAATACATCCAAGCAGCCGTCGACGAAACCATCCTCGCTGCCGATGTGCGTCACGATCAGGCGCTGACCTTTCCCAGAAGGTTGTTTTAGACCCGTCGTCAGGCCATTTGCTCGAGCGAACAGGCGTCCACGCTTCTGCACCACGGTTGTCTGTCCACACGATCGACCGAGTGTGTCACCCGCCGTCACCCATGTCTCGTCCAGGTAGAAGATCTTTCGGCCTTCCGCCCGGTAGCGCTCCACGTCACGGAGGTAGCGATTCCGCCAATCGGTGATGTCATCCCGCTCGATAAGCAGCGAGTTGTGGCTTCTCTTTGCGTGCTTGAAGCCGATCTCGGCAAGCAGGCAACGCACAGTACACTGCCTTAGTGATGGGAGTTCCATACGCTCCGAGAACTCGGTAGTTCTCTTCTCGACCGTCGGTATCTCGTTGCGGCGAAAGAAATCGTGCACACATGACCTCAGCGCGCACAACGTGAAGCTGTCAAACTTCGCGCTGCGTTTTCTCTTCTCCGCATTGCGTGGGCGCTTTCGCGAGGGCGTCGTCATTTTGCCACCCGAAAAATGCGAAGCTTTAACTTCCTCCCTCACCCTGAACACAGTCCTTTCGCTGACACCGAGCATGTCGGCGACAAACTTGCTCGTGTCCTCCACGTTGCGTTCAGGCTGCCTGTTACGCCAAAACGTGTAGCAGTGGAAGATCATGTTGCGTGAATCGCTGTTCAGGATGTGGCCGCTCTTGTTCTTGCCGAGGCTCTTTGGTGGTGTGGTCATCGAGGCGACACAAGGCTCGTTCGGCAACAAAGGATCGCGTTCCAATGTCACCTCGCTGGGCTCCATGGCTGAAACACGGAATGCCGCGCGCGATCGTGCGCGAACTCACGAGATCGCAGGTTCGCAAACGCGAAAAAAAAAGAAAAAAATATGAATTAAAAATAAGCCTCACACAATAAGAAAATAAGGTTGTGCAAACACACAAAATGTATATATGAATCTTATGCTATTAAGCCAGCGACTACTACGCCCGGTGCCGTCGATCTTGCTCCGTAGCAGACGACGCACAGCGTTGTAGAAGGCACGGAGTTATTTTTGTTTCGTGATCCGGCATGTGCGGTAGCATTTCCATCATGATAGTTTTACCAAACCACTCGTCAAGATACACAAATCTTATTTATACCGACAAATACGCGTTTTAGAAGCAGTCACAATTTTTTGAGCGGGACTATTTCTTGAGTCGCGGAGGAATTGGCTGCTGCGCTTCGGTCAACTGGGCGGGGCCTCCTCCTGTCTTCTAAAGTTGTACGCTCTAGCACGGCCGGACTCGACTCCGCCCTCCGCGCCCCGGCAGGCGGCATATGAGCAAGATCTGTGTAATTCCGGCTGTCAGACGCAAGTTATCTCGAATTTTAAAGCCTAATCTTTATTTTCAGTGTCGGTAGTCAACACCATAGCCTCATACGATGTGGATGAAACGGCTTACAGCCTCTGCTTGAAGCCGCAACCCTGTAGCAGACGACGCTGTCAAGATTAAAAGGGAAGGTTAAGCCAACACCCACAATTATTGAATACACATGTCGTTACTTAGGGAAAATGATTATCTCAGTACACGCACTTCAATTTATAAGAAAGGTACAGATAATGTGAGGCTAGAATACAAATAAAAATTTGACAGGTACAAACTATTTATTTCCTGATCAATACAGTGCACTGTTGTACATTTTGGTGCTAACAACCTTCACATCATGTACATTAAAGTATAAAATATTTTCTGGATGGCTTATGCACATAAGGAACTGGTTTTTCATTTTTTTCCGGTACCATCTTTGTGTGATTTACTAAAAGCAGTCTGACAAATTTGTCAGCAATCACATTAGCTGTGGCAAGCAGGCGTTTGGTGAGTTGCGCCACCACGTACCCGAGCACACGAGGGTTGGACCCTCCCGCGTCTAACCGTGCGCGGCTTAGCCGTGTCTGGGGAAAGGGGGATCCTGGGGGTTGAGCCGATGCTGGGTGCTCGGACCTTTAAGGCCCCCCGGCAGAGGCAACACACCCCTTTGGCCTCGGCTTCACATAGACGGCACCCCCGGACTGACCCACCCGGGGAAATCGGTAGTTGCCTTTTCCTATCCTCCTCTTCAATCTTCGTCTTTTTCTCTCACTTTCAATCTTTCCTGTCTCCTTCTTACTTCTTATATTCTGATTTTCCAGGCAGCTAGGGTTAACCTTGTGTGAGATAGCCAACCTTGGTTATATCATATTTGGTTATAGTGGTTGTGTACAGCTGGCGTTGGCAGGTCTTGTTCATAACAACCCTGTCGCGTCCCCTTGTTGGGCTCCGCGGTGGGCGGCTGGCACCGCTGCCGAAGTCACTAATTTGTATGGCTTCCTCATACCCCAAACTCCCTGATCGCCCTCTCATAAAAAGAGGGCGCACCGATGAATCATTCAACTTCTTCACAAAGGCCACCGAAATTTTTCCACGTTTCCACGTGATTCACTGTGAAAACGCCGACAAAAAAGCGACAAACATTTCACCCTTCTTAGTGTCAAAATGTCTCACGGAGGTCATTGGAAGTGGCTACAAAGCCACCAAGATGGCAAGTGGTGACCTTCTGATTGAGGTAAAAGACAAAATGCAGTACGAGAAACTCACAAACCTGGTGGCATTTGGCGATAAAACCATATCTGTCAGCGCACACCGAACAATGAACACCGTCAAGGGTGTGGTTTCAGACAGCGACCTCATGGATTTGACTGACGAAGAACTCCTGAATGGGTGGAAAGAAGAAAACGTTATAAATGTACAACGCATAAAAATCAGGCGCGATAACAAAGAACTACCAACCAAACACATAGTACTTACTTTTGACTCTAGCACACTCCCAGATGCAATAGAAACAGGCTACCTTAAACTGCGTGTAAGACCTTACATTCCGAATCCACGACGTTGCTACAAGTGTCAGAGGTTTGGCCATGCCTCTCAACGCTGCCGAGGACAACTAACCTGTGCGAAATGCGCTGCAAAAGATCACTCTGCTGATGAATGTACTGCTGAGGCCCATTGCGCAAACTGCGATGGCAGCCACCCTGCATATTCCAGATCTTGCGCAGCCTGGAAGAAAGAAAAAGAGATAATTACGATCAAAGTCAAAGAGAATATCACTTTCCGGGAAGCACGACAGCGTCTTTTGCCTTCATTTTCCATGAAAACTTCTTTTGCCGAAGTGGTGCAACAGGGGGCAGCATCACGACGGACCCCGGCGGTCGCCCAAGGTACGCGCAGCGTACTGAAGCGACTGCCACCCGCCCCCATGGTGGGAGCAGCTAAGGCTGCCCTGCCCTTCTCGAAATCGGCCACACCAGAGGCCTCTACTAGCGCTGGCAGCAGCCATCGCAGCTCAGAGGCTAAGGAGGACCCATCGGCCTCCGGGCTGGTGGGTCCACAGCCTTCGTCCCTCGAGGCGAAGGCTACACGACGTACACATCGCTCGTTAGAGCGAGTGTCCAGCGCTTCGGAAGAGGCTATGGACACTACTCCAAGCAAGGTGGTGCAGTCAGCACCTAAAGAGCGGCCAAATTCTTTGGACCGCTCTAGAAAAGACAGAACCAAAATTACAGGGCCTCAAACGGCTCTGTAGGCTAAAACACGTTCTTCGTACACACAGCACCAACTTACCTTCACTATGGACACGCAAATTATGCAGTGGAACGTCAGAGGCCTTCTTAGGAACCTCGACGATATCCAAGAACTCCTTTACCAACACAATCCAAAAGTGCTGTGTGTACAAGAAACACACTTAAAATCAAAACATACAAACTTTCTCCGACAGTATGTTACGTTTCGTAAAGATCGGGATGATGCTCTCGCGTCATCAGGCGGTGTTGCCATCATAATACACAAAAGCATAGCATGCCAACGTTTGCAGCTACAAACGCCCCTTGAAGCAGTGGCAGTTCGACTTGTTCTTCTAAACAAACTCATCACCATTTGCTCGCTTTACATACCCCCACATTACCACTTACACAAACACGAATTTCAGTCCTTTATAGACGAATTGCCAGAACCTTATCTTGTTCTTGGCGATTTCAATGCGCACAGCAGTCTGTGGGGCGACTCTCGTATCGATGCGCGAGGTCGTCTTGTTGAACAATTTCTTTTCTCGTCTGGCGCGTGCCTCCTGAATAAAAAGGAACCTACATTTTACTGTATTGCAAACAGAACATTTTCTTCTATTGATCTCAGCATAGCTTCCGCGTCTCTATTTTCTGAACTTAAATGGGAAGTTACCAAAAATCCTTACGGGAGCGATCACTTCCCAATACTACTGAGAACAACCAAAGAAAATGAGTCCTCACCACAAGCCCCTCGATGGAAGGTTGATACAGCGGATTGGGAGAAATTTCGAACTCTTACTAGTAGTATCTCCTGGGCTGACATGTCTTCGTTAGGAATTGATGCTGCTGTGGAGTATTTCACTACCTTCATAATTGATGCCGCTTCTAAATGCATATCCCAAACGAGTAGTGTGGCATGCAAACGCCGTGTCCCATGGTGGAACGACGAATGTAGGAGCGCTCGTAGGAAACAGAACAAAGCATGGGGGCTGCTACGTGAGTATCCTACTGCGGAGAATCTTGTCAATTTTAAGAAGGTAAAGTCCCAAGGCAGGAGAACGCGCCGACAGGCCAGAAGAGAGAGCTGGCAGAAGTTTTTATCAAGTATAAACTCGTATACAGATGAATCCAAAGTCTGGAACAGGGTAAATAAAGTAAGAGGACGACAAACATATTCACTCCCTTTGGTGGGCACACAGGGCGACAGCTTGGAGGACCAAGCGAACTTCCTGGGCGCACATTTTGAACATGTGTCCAGCTCATCGCACTACTCGGAAACATTTAAACGATACAAAGCCAGAATAGAAGGACAGAAGCTGGAACGAAAATGCAAAAAACACGAGGCATATAACGAACCGTTAAGATTAGCTGAGCTACAGGCATCACTAAACTGCTGCAACAATTCTGCACCAGGTGCTGACCGTGTCATATATGAAATGCTGAAGCACCTTCCCATGAAACACAGAAAACCCTCCTTTCCCTCTATAACGCTGTATGGTCTTCCGGCGAGATACCGTCTGCCTGGAAAGAGACCATTATAATTCCTATCCTGAAACAGGGCAAGGATCCATCGTCTGTTTCGAGTTACCGGCCTATAGCACTAACTAGCTGTCTTTGCAAAGTCTTCGAAAAAATGATAAACCGCCGCCTACTACATTTCCTAGAATCAAACAAACTGCTTGACCCATACCAGTGCGGTTTTCGCGAGGGTCGATCCACCACTGACCATTTGATACGTATTGAGGCGCAGATACGCGAAGCTTTTATTCACAAACAGTTCTTTCTGTCTGTATTTCTAGACATGGAAAAGGCCTACGACACCACATGGCGGTTTGGAATACTGAGAGACCTCTCCCACTTTGGTATACGTGGTAATATGTTAAATGTGATTGAGAGTTATCTGCTGAATCGCACATTCCGTGTGCGAATTGGCAATGTGTTATCACGACCTTTTGTGCAGGAAACTGGTGTACCCCAGGGAGGTGTGCTCAGCTGCACACTCTTTATCGTTAAAATGAACACAATCCGTGCTTCGTTACCACCCGCTATTTTTTATTCCATCTATGTGGACGATATACAAATAGGGTTCAAGTCCTGTAACCTCGCAGTTTGCGAGAGACAAGTACAGCAGGGGTTAAACAAAGTGTCTAAGTGGGCAGACGAAAACGGGTTCAAAGTAAACCCCCACAAAAGTTCTTGTGTTCTTTTCACTAGGAAGAGCGGTCTCGTTGCAGATCCTACTATCGAAATGTATGGACAACAAATACCTATGAACAAAGAACACAAGTTTTTAGGCATCATACTTGACTCTAAGCTTACTTTCACCCACCACATAAAACATCTCAAGGCGAAATGCCTGAAAACAATGAACTTACTGAAACTTTTATCTCGCACATCCTGGGGCAGTGACAGGAAGTGTCTAATGAATCTTTACAAGAGCCTCATTCGGTCACGATTGGACTATGGTGCCGTAGTATATCACTCTGCTGCCCCGAGCGCGCTAAAAATGCTAGATCCTGTCCACCACCTAGGCATCTGCCTGGCCACTGGCGCATTCAGAACAAGCCCCGTCGAAAGCTTATACGTAGAATCCAATGAGTGGTCACTCCATCTCCAGAGAACATACATCAGCTTCACTTATTTTCTCAAAGTGCACTCCGATTGGGAACATCCTTGTTCTGTAACCATTAATGATTTGAAGTGTGCAACGCTTTTCTATAATCGACCCTCTGTGAGACGACCTTTCTCACTGCGTGTAAGAGAACTCAGCGAAGAGATGGATGTCCCACTTCTAGAACATAGCCTAATGCCTCCAGCTAAGATGTCACCGCCCTGGGAGTGGCACGTGATAGAGTGTGATCTATCCTTTGTAGAGGTCACAAAGCACGCACCCGAGCTCGAAATTGCAATGCATTTCCGCGAACTTCAATCGAAGTACTCGTGCTCGGAATTCTACACCGACGCATCCAAGTCCCATGCTGGCGTATCTTATGCGGCTGTTGGCCCCTCTTTTTCTAAATCTGACGTATTGAACCCCCTAACAAGTATCTTCACAGCAGAAGCCTACGCAGTACTTTCTGCAGTGAAACATATAGACAAATTGAAACTACAAAAGGCAATAATATTCACAGACTCGTTGAGTCTTGTAAAAGCGCTAACATCTTTACAAAAGCATAATAATCCTGTTTTTCTTGAGCTTTACTCACTCTTGTGTGACATATACCAATCTCATAGACATGTAATAATATGCTGGGTGCCTGGTCATAGAGGCATCGACGGCAATGTGCTAGCAGACCAGTTGGCCACATCAACTACATCGCAAGCTATTAATCCTGCCGCTGCTATTCCCTCCACAGACCTGAAGCCTTTCCTGCGAAACAAACTGCGAAGCCACTGGCAACGCTTGTGGGACGCCGAAGCAAATAATAAGCTCCACTTGATTAAGCCACAGGTAGGGTTCTGGCCCTGTACAACTAAAACACGACGAACTGATGTCCTATTCTGTCGTCTCAGAATAGGACACACATATGGTACTCACAATTTTCTATTGAATGGCAATGATCCTCCTACCTGTGGTAGATGTGGCGAGAGGCTCACCGTCCTCCACGTCCTCTTGGAGTGTCGGGAAGCCGAAAGAGAAAGAAAGAAACATTTTCCGCTAGCATATCGCTATTGTGTCCCTCTCCATCCCGCTATGTTTCTCGGTAAAGAACCGCTTTTTAGCACCAATGCAGTCCTCGCATTCTTGAAAGATGTTGTGCTACATGTTATTAGCCCAATAAGTTCATAGCACATCCTCTCTCCAGAGGATGTTGCTGTGATAGTTCTTTTCTCTTTATAGCACATACCTCCAGGCCCTTGTGTTTCAAGGGCTCTGTTTAGGCACTTGTGCTTCTGGCCAAGTCTAGCATCTTTATATTTTAAGTCGCATCATTCCTCCGCAATGCATTGTTCATGTCCATAGTACACATAATCAGTCATTGCCATAATCTTATTATGTATATATTTTACGCACTTTACAGCGACTGTTTTTAGGCCCCTTTACAGCCATGTCACATCTAGTGTTCATATAGTTCATTCTTCATATACCACTATCAAACCACTACCATCGTCTTGGCACTCTTTGGCCACATCTGGCCCTTGCGCCAAAAAACCACAATAATCATCATCATCACATTAGCTGTGCGCCTTGTGTGACCATTGCCAACATCTTCTGGGCAGTTCAAGATGGGCGATTGTTCAAGGTAGGGTGCAACGAGAAGTTGCAGCACTTCATGCACTTCTGTTCGCGGAAGGTGCTTCGCAGCAGCTTCAAAGAAAGCCACAATGCTGTCCAAAAGTGCCAAGAACATGCGATTCGGGTAATGGAGTCCACTTTTGTTCTGTTCGTGCAATAGAGTGAACAAAGGATCCCCTTTGTTAGTCGTCGTCACCATCATCACACATGCATCACAACCAAACTCACTAATGAGTTTTACGAGGTACCCCCCAACATACACCAGTCCGGAGTATGTCACTGAGGGGGATGGATCCAAAAAGTGTCCTTTCAGGTTCTCCAGCAGTGCAATTACCTCCTGTGGTACAGCTGTAGCAAGCTCTTCAGCATGAGCATCTGTCGCCTGCATTTGCTTTAGAGGGATGGCCTTGCCTTTGACAATGTTATCAAGGGCAATTGTGACAGCCCTTGCATCAAGCATATCGTTATCCCCACACATGGCCCTGAGCCGTCCGAAGAGTGCTTCAACTGGGTCACTGTTAAAGTTCCTAGGACATATTTGATTCCCCTCCTTAAGAGGAACCTTGTTGTCTCTACTGTTGCCTTCGTGGTGAACAGCAAGGCGCGGTACGTTTCATCTGTGAATTCACCCTTTCCTGATGCAATTGACTCCTCTTGAATATTCCTCACATAGCAGGTAAAATCGTTTTCCAGCCATAGCATTCTGTGGTCGTTTTCGTCAGGGATCGGCTTCTTGTTGTCACTCTCACTGTACACCATGTCATGGACGTCGAACCATTGCTTCATCATCTTCATGAACAATATTGTTGGGCTCACTCCTCTGAAACTGTAAAGAGCTGGGTCGCCGCACCGGTTCTCCTGGAGATGACACAACGCTGCAATCACTTGCGGGGAGAATATCTGAACTGCGTGGAGCACGTTCCTTTTTTCTAAGTTCGACGGGTAAACGTGCTTCCTGGTCAAGTTTCTTGCCAGTTTGACGGTTTTGTCTTTTTGAAATTCATAAAGTTTCTGTATGAACTTCCCAGTAATGACCTCTGTGCAGTCTGTAAGTTCACGTTCCAGGAACTGGCTGCGTATGTTTTTGGAGGATATGACAAGGGTCAAAACTCAAGAAAATGACTCTATCTGAATCGTGAGGATATGGGGGACTACTGAAGACAAACATCCACTTCTCATGTGTTTAAACATAGTGACATTTGCTGAGTAATTATCTGTAACGATTCTGACAATTACGAATCCACAGCAGAGATTACCTCCTTGGTCCAGGCAAACAGGCCTCTCCCACTCAGCTGTTTCGTAAAGTAGTAGGCACATGGTATCCTGTATGAATTCGCCACACCATGCAGAACAAAGCACAGTACTCTATTTGCAAGAGTCTCTGCCGAGCTGCTTGCCGCACTGTTGCTGGGTTTGTCTTTGAGACCAAAAACTGTGTCGGCCTTTCTGTCATACACACATTTTGGCTTAATGGCAGCCTCGTCTACGATCAACGACGCCTTGTGCTGTTTGCTGCTGAGCATCGAGGCCTCAAAGATCAGCCTCTCCTTCATGGCAGGACTCATACCTGAAGACATTGGGCTTGGGCCCACGTACCTCTGAAGCGTACACTTCGCCGGCAGTGTCAAGAGGTCAGATTTTCGGGCGTGATCATAACCTTTTGGCGAAAGGAAGCGCCAAATCACACACTCTCTGACAACTTCTTCTGAATAACACGGTCGTTTACTGCCATGAACTTCAATCTGGTGACGGAGAAAAACAGCCTTTTTCTCACCTTTCTGGGAATCGGCAACAATCTTTTTGACGGCAATATAGTATTTGTCGTCATTGTATTCGTTCATCTTTCTTTGTCTACGGCAAGCTTTCTCAGGAGCCCCGCACACTTCGAGCGCTGGTAGGCAACTTGAGCCCGAACCCTTTTCATAATGACAAGATAGTAACTAGATCAGTGAGCGTTGTTACTGTTGGTTTGTGTTGAAGCCCTTTGTCTCTCCTCGGTTACCTCCTCCCTGGCACCAAAATCTTCATGAACAGGCAACAGCGACTCTGCTTTTCGCTTTGATGAATTTCTAGGAGCTGGGGGGTCACGATATGCAGGGTCCTTACGCGGTCTCTTTGCAGCTGGCACCATGTAGGAAGGATAGAGTTCGAAGACGGTCGGTACAACTCCCACAAGCAACTTCCGTATTCGGCATCCGGGACATAATCACTCTCATTTAAGTGTTTGCTACACACTACAGTTGATGCGGACTTGTCGTTGATGACGAGATTTTCACGAGAAATGTTTTTTCGCCACTTAGAACACAGTTCCGCATCGCTAGGAAATTGGTGAAAGGAAACACCCGGCGTCTTCCCCTGTTGAAATTTGCAAAATGGCACACAACAGTACACCATGGCTCCAGTGATCGCGTTTGAGGCAGAAGGAAGAAATGACGCTTTCACGCTTGCAACGATCCCACGGAGAAAGCTCACAGCTGCAAAAGCTGGCACACAGTAGGTAGCACACGAGGGTTCGGCGATATAGGTATGCTGCTTCAGATGCCGCCGTGAAGCACAGAAGTGGTGAGGTAATTGCGCCCACAAAAGCAGACCAAGGTTGCAGGGAGCAAGTCCACACTCATGTCGTCGGCATCAGCGGGCAAGTCTGATAGATGTTGTGTGCACAAGAATCTCACCAGTCGGGACAGCGGCATCAAACAAAGAACCAACTTGACAGCAGCTACTGAAGAAAATGGCAGCAGCAAAACCAAGCCTGCGCGACCCTTCGCTCCCTCGAACACGGTTAGGGTGCCTCGATGCCAGCGCCGCCGTTCAGGGTGGTGCCATCCTTTGACCGCACCCGCGCCGCCGCTTTCTCGCTTCGACGCCATCTTGAGTCACAGCGAGCGGTTGCGAGTGCTTGGTGCCGGTGCTTAGTTCGAGACACAGTGCGCGCGGATGCTTCGCTGACGCTTCTACTTGCTGGACAGTGTTCAGCCGCATGAATGACAAGCTTGTCAAGTGCATCGAGTCGACATGACGGGCTGTTGTGTTCCTAAGTGCACCGGATCGACGCGTAAAGGGCTTCGTTGTTTACGCTTCCCCCGGGACCCAGAGCGAAGGAAGAGATGGGAAGCCCAAGTAAAGCGGTATCACTGGAAGGCAACGGATAGCTCCTACATTTGCGAGGTAAGTGTCAAGAAAGTTTAGACTATCGCATCGTGTTTTTCAATTAAATAAGAAAGTATTATCTGATCCTCGCTCACGTACCTACGTTCGCTCACGAACTAAGCACTGCACCGATGCTGTCTGAGTAGCCTATGGTTTGCGAGCGCGCGTCGCATAGGCTTTTGCCGTTTTGATCAGCGCAGTCTATGCGAGTAATACCCTTATTTTAAAAACTGACGAAAATGCTTCGCCGCGAAATAGCCTTACATTAGCTACAAATCGTCATGTAAACCACCTATTTTACTTTTTCACGGGAAGCACACATCGTGTTTCTTGTTTCTTTTTTTTTCCTGTTTTTTTTTCGCTACTGGTTATTTGGGACTTAAGAACGCAGTGCTTCTTCTGGGGAGAGCGGCTGTTGTGTACGTGGCAAGCGCAGCATTGTGATTTTCTCTGATTTCTCATCAGATATCTTGCAGATCTCAGGTCGTTACGTTATTTAGCTGATTTTTTAGCCGAATATATTTGTAGCGTGGTGCTCGTAAGCTGATGGTCATTCGTGCTCATTCCCGATCGTAGTGGGTACTGTGACGGTCTTTAAATGCCTGTGCACGGTATGCCCAGGTGTAGTAGAGTTAAGGGGCATCATGGGACCACAATGATTCGGCGCTTTCTGGCATGGTGTCTGTTGTAGCCTGTGCATTTCTTCGAAACGTGTGAAGCGAGGTAATACAGCATTACTTCTGCGAAAATTTATTTTTAAGCACTGTAATGGGTTCTCTAACTGTATTTACAAGGCAACTTTTCATATCAATAATCACTTTTGTTGTTTTACTTGTACTTAGAAACACTTTGAAGAGGACCAGTACGAGGGAAATCGACAGGATGGGCGCCGTCTGTTAAAGTCAACAGCCCTACATCATCATGGACTATATTTTCGAAGTGAAAAACATTGCTAATCTGTATTTGACTGTCTTAGTTTCATTTACGGTTTTTGTACGCGATATGTATGCAGTGTTGTTTATTTTTCAATGTAGTTTTCAGTGTTCTAATGGTTATTTATAAAATGTTCTGTACTCGCCATCTATGTGTTCGGCTGATGCGACGTATTCGATGGTAGCTGATGTATTCTGGCTGGATATCTTGATTAATATTACCCGCGGTTGCGTTTTCTTGTTTCATTCTTGTTTTCGATTTATATTGTGTGTAATAAGTTTGATGTACTCACTTGAACACCCCCCCCCCCCCATGTAATGAAAACTCTCACTATCCCGAATTGTGTGTCGAGCCTACCTTGCGAATTTTTTTTTATCTCGTCTTTCCACATAACCTTCAGGCGCCACACAGTACATATAATTTTTCATGTACATATCTCTTTCATGATTGACTGTACTAGACGTTACTAAGTAAATGTATTTTGTGCATCGTTTGGTTTCTTGTGTGTACTACGCAAGATTGACACAGACAAGTTACGTTACATGTTTCTCTACAGCACTAACTAAACCTTATTTTCACATCGCAGTTATTTTTACACCAGCTTAATCCTGTCAGCACACAGTTTTGTGGGCAAAAAAAAGCAAGATTGCGCGTAGATATTGTCAAATAATTGCAACGAACGCGAAGAGCACGCGCAACGCAAGGGAAACTAACCGCCGTGAGCGAGTGGCTGGCTACGGTAAAGGAGGCGTGACGTGTAAACCAAAATACAACAGCGAAAAAGAAAAACTTCCACACACAGGGGGTCGCAAACCTTATATACCAAGCATTGACTCCCGTCGCGTTGCAAAGGCCGTAAGGGAGCGCGGAGGAGAGGAGAGTCGAGTCCGGCCGTGGCTCTAGCTTCACGAACCACCGACGCCGTACAAAACGTTTTCGGCGCTCGCCGCTAGGGTACAGCGCATGCGCACTCGGGACATGCAAAAGGCGATGACGTCGCATTGTATAATCCATGCCTCAAATATGTATGTTTGGCAGAAAGGTGTAAACAAATTTTGTGTAGAAATAAAGCACTATTTTAAGGGGCGTACTATGCGCAATCGGCCTCGGCGCCCGCAGCGAAAGTACGTTGAATATGCCGCGGAGCGCTTCTCCTCCCCAATCCAGTTCGCTCGCAGCGCCTTCGCACAATTTTTCCACACGCGGCGCCTCAGCGAGAGACTTTCACATCAAAATTGGATTTCTCCGCTATTTCTGCGCATGCGCGAGGAGCAGTGGGTGCGAGAGAGAGATGTGGGGACTCTCGGTCCCTCAAATTTCTCTTCGCCTAGGTACTACGGGTACGAAAGTTGTTAGCGCCGTTTGTCCCTAGCCGAGCTGGCAGCACAGAATCGACAGAATGCATGCCGGCAAGGCGAAGAAGCCATGTCTGAGGTGAGTTTGTTGCTATTTTGTGTGACGGTAGCATATTAAATTTTTAAAGTCACAGGGGGATAGGTTTGGAAGTGAGGTGTCTTGTCGGATGACTTTAGTAGCAAAGCATTACATGGTGCCGGTTCATTAGTGTCGTTGAGCAAGGTAACATGCCGCACACTTCAGGAGATTCACGGGAACTGAAACTGTTATGAATTCAACTGTTTGTATGTGAAAGTAAAAAAACTCAACGTCGCTATGCACTTTAATTGTCATAGACCATTGTGACGTACAGCTCTACAGCAACACTGACAAAGCATTACGCCGCGCCGATGTTTACGAAAACACTTCGATGAATTGAAACACATACCGTATCCTGTATGTTAAAGTAAGAAAAGTGAACGTCGTCATGCAATATTTCATAGCCGTACATAGACCATTGTAAAAGCTGTAGAGAAACACTCATCAACCACGTGGTACAGATTCGTAGCTATTCTGAGGATCTTGTATATAATTCAGGAACGCGTATTGTACCCAATTCCCGGGCCGTTACGATCATTGTATCCAGCCCGGCGTGCTAGGTGGGCGAAACAAGTCCTCAAATCACTACAACCACGTCCGAAATATCTCTGAAGGCCTGCCAGCCCATTTATTAGGCGTCTCTGTGTTTCTACTGACAGGAGAGGTGACGGCGAGCGCCGCGAATATCACATCATATCCCGTCACATGCTGTTACGGCATGCTTCACCGCAGTACATTGCGTATGCTTGACCGCGTAGCACCCGTGCATTGCGACGAAGCTGATAGAGAACCAGGCATTATGCAGCGCTCGAGCCTAGCTTCTTGTCAGTGACTGCAGATGGAAAACACATACACGTTCAAGAGCTTTTCGTCGATGTTTACACTTCTTTATTGAATGAAAGGGATAACTTACGCCTGTGTCCGTGAGTTAAAAGATCGATAAAGACTGGGCACTTACTTGCAGTGTATGAAAAATAGAGAACTTTATTTATCCAGGTGTCCATGCTCCTGCAGTCCAGTGGTGACCCTGTGGAGCTGGATCCGGCCTCGTGGAAACACAGCCGCCTCATCAGTCGCAAAGTAGGAGCTGAAGAGAACAGTCTAATGCTGATATTGCACCCGATTGTATAGGGCTTAACTTGTGGTTAGCCAGTGCCAAAGGCATTGCACTAAAGATTGAGAGTATGTCTTAATACGCAGCGCTTATCTGGTGAATAGGAGAGCAGAAGGTGAGAACAATGTATTGAGATGAGGTAGGACTGCCTTCATCTGTGTAGTGAAATCATGTTTATTATTTGTGTAACGTCAGTGCACTCACTTTCTTAAGTATAATGTTTACAGCAGCCTACAGCTTCTGTCGATGCAGGTGCTTCTCTACTGGAAACAACCTTTCATTTACCAAATAAAGTTGCCATTTTGTAGTTTTACAAGTTTTCCTCTGGTGTTTTAGTCTCTTCTGAATCTGGAACATCTGACTGAATGCATGGGCATCAGAGTTTGTACTACATCACATTTAATGGTACATTTCACCTCGAGATAGCCGACACACTGCAAATTCAACTGTTTTTTTATGAAACACCTTGCTCTTGCTGCTCACAAGGCTAGAACAACTGCCAAGTGATTGAGTCAGTTCAGTTCAGTTTATTTCCTTAAAGGCCCCTTTTCAGGGGTGTTACATAAGGGGTGGGGTACGTCATGCAGCGAAAAATTCAACGTATTGACCAATCGGAACGACATTTCAAAAATGGTAGGTACACTGTGCAAACAAACACACACGATAAATTTCTATAAGAAAGAACAATTATTTTGGCAAAACAGAATAAACATTGGAAATGAACAATGCAACGTTATAACTACTGGAACATTTGAGAAAAAGAAAAGTGGTTACATTGTATACAATGAAAACCACACGTTAAATGATGATTTTGTACAAAAAGGGTAATTAATTTGGCAAAACAGAAGAAAGATCAGCCATGAACGTACGGAGACTATTTGTAGATACAACGTGGTGGGAAAGGGCATTCCAATCTGTCGCAGTTGGACAAAAAAATGAAGCAGAGAAGGTCGTTGTGTGGGAGCGTGGTTTTAAAACTTGGAGCGGATGACCAGTGCGTTGTGATATTCTTGTGGGCGGGGTGATGTACGGCATACAATTGAGTGAACTGTAGAAGAACTTGTGGAAAATACCAACGCTGGCTATCTTACGGCGGTGCGAGAGCGACTGTAACTCAGATTTCATTTGTAAGGCTGATATGCTTACGTCATATGAGTAGGATGAATGAATGTATCTTACAGCACGATTCTGAAAGGACTCAAGTGCGTTAATGAGATAATTTTTGTATGGGTCCCAGATCGGTGATGCATATTCGACTTTAGGCCTGATAAGTGATTTGTACGCCAGAAGTCTGACATCCGGAGGAGCATGGCGCAAGTGTCGCCTCATAAAGCCGAGTGTTTTGTTCACCAATGATACTATGCTGTTAATATGTGTGCCCTAGTGAAGATCAAAAGAAATTAAGATGCCTAAGCACTTGAATAATTTTACTGTTTCTACGGGGCTGTTAGCTATTGTGTATGAAGTCAGGAAGGGTTTACGCCTACGGGTAACTGACATATGTTTACATTTATTTGGATTAAGAGTCATTTGCGAACGGGCACACCAAGACTGCACATGGTTAAGATTTTGTTGCAAAGTATCTTCGTCAGTGACATTGTTAATGGTATGATAAATCACGCAGTCATCAGTGAACATCTGTATTTTGCAAGTTACGTGAAGGGGTAAGTCATTGATATATATTAAAAAAGAAGTGGACCAAGAAGAGATCCTTGAGGGACACCTGAAAGTACCGGAAGAAGTACGGAAGACTGCTCGTTGATAGTAACGAATTGCGCGCGGTTAGTGAGGAATGTTTCTAGCCATTTTAATACATCAATGCCTTCAAGAAAGTTCATGTAACAAGCGACGGTGAGAGACTTTATCAAAGGCTTTTTCGTAGTCGAGAAAGATAGCATCAGTTTCTTGATTGCAGTCAAGGTTCGCATGAAGGTCGTGAATGAAAAGAGCTAGTTGGGTTTCGCAAGAAAGGCCCTTATGAAATCCACCCTGTGCAGGATGAAAGAAATGGTTGGCGTCCAAATGGTCCATGATGAGTGAGTAAATGACGTGTTCCATTATCTTACATGGAAGGCTTGTTAAGGAAATGGGGCGATAATTTAATGGGTTGTTCCTGTTGCCTGTTTTGTAGATGGGAATGACCTTTCCTACTTTCCAGTCATGAGGGATGCAGCCTGCTGAAAGCGACTGAGCAAACAAAAGACACAAAAATGCAGCTGAGATATATTTAGTATTTTTTAACAGTTTCGAGTTAATACCATCGATACCGGTGGAGGAGGAGAGCTTGAGGTTATCAATTAGATTGGAAATACCATCTGCGCAGAATGTGCTGACCGGCATTACAGAGACTATGTTTCTAGACAGTAATGGTAGAGGGGTACTAGTATGTTTAGTAAAAACTGAGGCGAAGGCATAGTTGACAGAATTGGCACAGTCAGTATTTGTCATAATGTTTCCCGAATCGTCAGCAAGAGATATGGCGTGAGTTTGAGTGGGGTTGATTACGTCCAAGAATTTCTTGGGATTTTCTCTGAGTATTTTTGGTAAGTCGTTAAAAAAGGTATGCTTGGCACTGCGGACAGCAGATAAGTAAGTTTTTTCAGCAGAATAATACTTTTCCCACGTGTTGGCATTCGTACTCTGCTTCGCGGCTCGAAAAAGTCGTCCACTTGTGGAGCACATTTTGACACATACAGTGTCAAGGCATGTGCAAACAGTTGCAGAAACCTCTTGCCTGGCATGCATGATGCGTGATGGTGTCTCCATCATTTTTTTCTCGGTGTTTTTTTTTTCCTTTTTCATCCTTTGTCACAACACCAATCTTTTTTTTTCTTTTGTTTAGCTTTTTTGTTCATGTGAGAGCCTGCCATTGCTATTTCCTGTGCTTCCGCCTTTGCTGTCCCAGTCACTGGCATTAAGTCTCTCTTGCCTAGGTGTACATCCCGATGACTTGGTAGGTGTGCCATAAACAATTTAATTGCAGGGTATTGAATCTCGAGCATATCAAATAAAGGAATTAGCTTTTAGTTTTTCTTTTTTTTTTGTGGGAAGGCCTCTAACTCTTTGTGATAAAATTTCATTTTGGTGACATACAACTGATCATACTTCACGAGTTGTTTCCAATGGCTACATTTTTTGTGCGTTGAAAGTTCACACAGTTGCCAAGTTCCATAGTGCACACATGCCTCAAAGACTTCACAGCTTGATAGGTCTTGTCTCATACTATTGCCACTTAGTTGGGCATTTTATGTTCGCTGTTGATCTTGTTGACTGGGTTGCTTCTTGGCAATACCGAATTTATGACATAGTACTCAGCATGAAAGAATGCTTTAAAACTATTCTGCTGTCCACTTGCCTCATCATGCCACTGTGTCATTTTGATCTGACTTCTCTATCGGAAGTCAGATAAAGACATAACATGCATGCCATGTAAAGTTGAAAGCTCAGTTAAATACTTGATCAAAAGAACTGCTTCCGCCTCCCACTTTTTTCCACACTTCTTAGTCTGTTTTAAGGCCTCATCAAATACTGTGGTCGCCAACATGTCCTATGGTGGAAAATGTTCGCTGTCAGATGACCTGAATTGTTATGTCAGACAGCGTAAGTGAAAGACGGCATACTAGCTTGAAACTGTGCTACAATGGCGTTGTCCTGACCTCTTGAGTTGCCAGGATGGCTTATTTTCCTGAAAACCATAGTAGTAGTCAGAAGGAATGGCAGAGTCAGAATGGCATTTACGAAAGCTCCATTCAGATGCTGCAAGACATTTTCCTGAAGCCAGGCCTGGCAGTGTTGGCCAATTTTGGAAGCTCTGAGTTAGTTTGATGCGATCTTTTCGTTGATTTTTCTTCATTGCTGTTTCTTGATTATGTAGATAGTGGCACAGGCTTTCTTAGGAACCATTGCTTCAATAGGCGTTTCCTAGAAAGAAATGTTGGTTGTCTCTTTATCTGCATCGTACTCAGAAGAATCCTTTTTTGATGATTTTCGAG
>NW_023606880.1:0-40001 GCF_013339745.2 Dermacentor silvarum | reverse complement strand
GCACATGGACAGACGCACCTAGATGGCAATAAATACCCAACATTAACGAAAGACTGCGCGTTTCTAACGCGTTTGTGCTAGCGCGTTACGGCCCGTGCAAGAAGCTGGTGTAAGACGCTGTGGCCTCTTCGCCTTACCCCCCCCCCCCCCCCCCCGTATTCATAAATGCTCCTCGACTTGAACTTGACTTGCCGCCGCCTTCGGCAGCACGTTCGAAACGCGTTGAAGGCGGTGGCAAGTCAAGTTCAAGTCGAGGAGCGTTTATGAATACGGGGGTTATACTCTCTCAGCAGTCATGTGATGGCGTCGGCAATCGCGGTGCACGTTCCGGCATGTGTAAACGGCTGCGTAAGACGCTGTGGCCTCTCCCCCTTACTAGAGAGTACTGCACGTTTCTAACGCGTTTGTGCTAGCGTCCCCTTAAGCGGCAGATGGTGCAATTATAATGAAGGGCGCTGTTATAAAATAGGAATGACGTCACCTATGGCGCGTGTCATTGGTGGAAGTCAATCGTTCGATTTAGTGCGGCGAGACTGGGCGAATTACATGGAAGATCCACGGTTTACCGATGATTCCCTCCGGAGCTTCGCCCACTCATCATCATTCACCCCGTGGATATGCGTTTTTTTTTTTCCTTCTGAATACACAGGGATTTTTCTGGCATGTGCTAGAATGTGCACGCTTTTGTCTGTATCTCTCACTCTCTTATTTTTTGTCTGTATCTCTCACTCTCTTTCTATCTTATATAATGGGCGGCTACTTCGAAAAGTTGTGAGAGAATGTTTCTTGGAGAATGCCAGTAGAAGACAGGTTGACTCGGCATGGTTTACGGTGCACAGATCACCTAATTCCTTGTGCGCTTTCTAGATCAGCATGTACAACTAAACCTTAATACAGTAAAAGCTCGATGATACGATCACGGCTAATACGAATTTCTGGATGATACGAATTTTTCTGTGGTCCCGGCCGAGTCCCCTTACTTTGCAACGTGCTAGAGAACGGTTGTTACGAATCGATTTTCAGCCTGCGTCGGTTGATACGAATAAACGCCGCCCCACAAACGGCCGCGAAAGAGAACAGCGCGCAGTCACGCACTTTCTCTCCTTCTCTTTTGGTGCGGAGGCGCGGCGCCGGACAGCGCGGACTCCGCGACTGGGCGCGAAGAGTTCGAAGCGGTGCCACTTCAAGAAATAAATGCTTTTTACGTACATGTGCCTGAGTGAGTTCACCTCTGACTCTTTAATTTAGCTACAGTCGAATCTCGTTAATTCGAACACGCCTATTTCGAACATACCGCGTACCGACAGTGCTCTTAGCAGCGCGCCAAATAACGCGGCGGCGCCTCCGACCGGCATTGCTCCGATACCGCCATAGAGCAAAAACTCATGAGAGACGCCTCAATGCCGCGCGCGAAGGAACGGGAAAAAAAAAGAAAGAACCCGCGGCGGAAATTTCCCCCTCTCTCAAATTGCAAGGTCGCCGTTTCTGCATCGCGCCGGAACAAGCGTGTACGTGCCGTGCCGACTAGAGTGTTCTAAACAACCCTATTCTAGCACACACTAGTGCGGACGTCTCAGCCACGCGGATAAAATAGCAGTGAACGCTTCTCCTCTATTTTCTAGTCACATGTTGAACGTGCACGCTGCGGCAGCAGCGCAGAGGGAAGCAGCGGCGGAGGCACAGTCGGGCCAACAAAACTGCCACGCCCGCAAACGCCCCGCAAACGCTCGCTTCCCGATAATGGCAGAAAACGAAACTTCAGGGGGCGGCTAAAATAAGCTGGCGCCAGCACGGCGGCGGGCGCGCACGGAGATGTGCGCACGGAGTCGAAGGTGAGAGAGCTACGAGGGAGTTGAGAGGGAGGGCGAGGGGAGCCACCGAAGCGGCGGAGTTGACGCAGCCAAATCCGCTTCCCTGCCGGCCTCCTCCCTCACCTTCGACGGTCTCCGCGCGCACCCATGTGCCGGCGCCGCCCGCTCGCTCCCTGAAGCTTCGTTTTCTGTCGTTATCGGGAAGCGACCGTTAGCCGGCGTGGGCAGTTTCGTGGCCCGCGCTTGCTATGCGCTTGCGCGCCGCGATATTTCACGACTCGCACCGTTCGTGCATCGTGCTATGGTAAACGAATACTTCAAAAATACGTCGTTTTAATTCGAATAAATTTTCGGGCCCCTTCGAGTTCGAATTATCGAGATTCGACAGTAGTTTTACTTGTGTTTTGATGATACGAATTTCGGCTAATACGAATATTTTTCGTGACCCCGTGAGATTCGTATCATCGAGCTTTTACTGTATTGTTATGGCGCAACCGGGAGTGGCGCCAGTCGGAAGACTACGATTTGACGTGTGGAGGTGGAATCGGTCTCGACAGCCATCTTGTGTATGTGTCGTTGTCGCTCTTGTATATATTGTAAATACATCTTTATCTGTGACTTCTGCATCGTAACAAATTGATGAGAGGTGAGGGATTACCACGACACACAACAACAGAGCTCCACAGTGGTCGTCACCTCGAACTGCACAACACGACGGACAAAACAGGACCCGAAATGGTGTGGCCCACATCAACACCTACAACCCCGACGGTTGTCCTGGCTCAGCCCCGACCAGGACAACCCCGACGGTTGTCCTGGTTGTTGCGGCACCGACCACCTTGACGTAGAAGACAGGATCGCCACGTATGAGCGTGTAATTTCCCACAACAAATGGGCTCCGACGATTATGCTGGCTAACTTAGTGTTCTACCTACAAGGCACGGCGAAGATCTGGTATCATAACCACAAGGAAGAGCGTAACGACTGGGACATGTGCAAACAGAAGCTGAGGGACTTGTTCGGCCGTCCCGCCGGGCGAAAGAGTGCCCCCAAGAAAGAATTAGCGACCCGCGTCCAAACGTCCACTGAATCATACGTCTCTTACACCCAGGACGTGCTGGCTCTGTGCCGTAAGGCCAACCGTGATATGGCTGAGTCAGACAATGTTAACCATGTACTGAAGGCGTTCGCTGACGATGTGTTCAGCCTGCTCATACGTCTCTTACACCCAGGACGTGCTGGCTCTGTGCCGTAAGGCCAACCGTGATATGGCTGAGTCAGACAATGTTAACCATGTACTGAAGGCGTTCGCTGACGATGTGTTCAGCCTGCTCATGTGCAAAAACTGTGAGTAATACAGGACATCATAAAAGAGTGTCAGCGCTTTGAGCAGGCCAAGAGCCGCCGCATTACAATGCCATTCGCATGTCTGCTGAACACACCTGCAACATCCTAGGCTAGGAATGCAGCGACCGTCATCATCAAACGACCTGATGCGAATAGTGCGGTGAGAACTTGAAGTTATGGCTCCTGCAGCCCCTCTTTCCCGCTCCAGTGAGCGGAACAAGTTGCCTACAGTGCCATTTGTGCAGTCAATAGTCCGCGAAGAACTCGCTAATCTTGGAGTTCATTCTGTTTGTGCTGTTGCCACTTCACAGCTGTCGAGTACTCCTCGCCCATCCAATGGTCAGCAGTATCCTGCACGCCACTGAAATCCAGCGGAGTGGCGAACTGCTGACGATCGGTCAATCTGTTTTGCCTGCCAATGTATTGGTCACGTTGCTCGCCATTGTAATAACCACACTGTCTCCTCCTCTCAACAACCGCCATTCGCCAGTTATTATCACCCCGAACAGAGCCAGCTTGTTTACCAGCCTCCATTTGAACTGCAACAGTGAAGCAATGACTCTCATGCCGCTTGGAACAGTCCCTCGTTGTCATTCCGACGTCACCAGTCCCGTTCACCACCAGCTCGTCGACCATCGTCCCCGATACAGCCCCGACGCCTGTCTCTGGAAAACTAAGTGATGCAGCTTCCAGAGGTGACGCTGCAATGACGACTCGACTGCAATACCCTCCGATCGCTTTGTCGACCAAACAAAACTTGATGGATGTTGTAGTCGATGGCGTCAGTGTCTCAACACTCATTGACACTGGCGCGCACATATTCGTGATGAGTGCACAGTTGTGCCGATGCCTGAACAATGTTCTCACACCTGCTCTATCAGGCACCATCTGCGTCGCCGACGGAGGAACGCCTACTGTGCTTGGTATGTGCACTCATACAGTGGAATCTAGATGATACAATCACGGCTAATACGAATTTCCGGATGATACGTATTTTTCTGTGGTCCCAGCCAAGCCCCATTACTTTGCGATGTGCTAGAGAATGGTTGTTACGAACCGATTTTCGACCTGTGTCGGTTGATACGAATAAACGCTGCCCCACCGACGGCCGCGAAAGAGAACAGCGCGGAGGCCGCGACTGGGCGCGAAGAGTTTGAAGCGGTGGCGCTTTTGTTGCTTTTGTGCTTTTAAAAAGCACGGCCGCCACAGCGAGCGAAGGTTCGTGCTGTCTATCGCTTCAACGGAAACTGAGCGGCGTAAGCACAGCGCATACAAACGTCAGAGCCGTGTGGAGATCGCTTTTAAGATACGGTGCGCGCGACAACACTGACAGCTGGCACAGGTGTAAAGTAAAAGAACGCATTTGTTGGCAGAGTAGAAGCCTCCCCCCCCCCCTCCCTCCCTCCCGCGCTGCCTTTCTGCTTTGCTCCTTTCGTGTGGGAGATTGCGTCGCCAGTTACCCTTGCGCCCGGTTGCAAGATACGCATTTGGTGCCGCAGCACAGCGTCGCCCCCCCTCCCTCCCTTCCATACCCCCACGGCCTTTCGCGCGTTTGCTCTCCACTGTGCGTTCGCTCTCCATGAAGGCGCATGTCCCCTACGCACTTTCACTCTCACATACAGCGCACGGCGACGATTTCATCGCCCTTGGACTCATGCTCCTCCTCCACATCGCCCTCGTGAATCTCCTCTCCCATCGGTGTGCACAACTCGTTGAGAAGCGTGTGCGCTACCGCCCTTGTTCGCGAGATTTCCACCCGGAAGCCTCATTATAACCGGTATTTCGTCTCACGCGGCTGCACTGCAAGCGGTATGCATATACATGGAGTTCTATGGGAGGGTAAACGGAAGTCGGAAAAGGCCACGTTTGTGGGGTCTCACATGTGCTCTTGGGACAAAGGAACGACACATAGTAGTGCAAACAATCAAAAGGGCATTTATTGCACCTTTCATACACTAATACATACTAGCCGAATTACAACCAATAGAACATTCACACAGGCGCGCGACAAATCAAGGAAGTCCGACTCACCGCGACCCGATAGCGAGCGAATACGTTCGCCCCATGCTATGACACCATCGCCTTGTCGTTCACGTGTATGGTCACGCGAACGGTGGCGCGCTCGAACGATCCGTGTTCGTCCATACCGGTGTCCCGCTCTAAGCCTCGCGCGACGGTCGCGCGAAGCGGGCCGGCGCACGCGCGAAGTGTTCGTGCGTGTTGGTCGCCGATCCCCACCCAAAGAGAGAGCGCCTCCGACCTTTTTCCCCCAAGTGACCCCGCCGTTCGGTGGCGCCAGCATCGCGACACTACGCGCATCGCGATTGTGTTTCGATAATACGAATTTCGGCTAATACAGTGTAGACCGCTTATAACGTAAGTTGCCGGAGTCGCGAATATCCACACTATAAGCGGTACCGCACTATAACCAAAGCAACAATTTTCAAGGACCGCACATATGCAAAACGTGCACCGAGCTGCCACGCATATGCGACAGTCGAGGAATGCGGCTAGAACGTTTGCATTCAATTTACAGTCGAATCTCGTTAATTCAAACCAAATCACGCGGCGGCGCCTACGACTGGCATTGCTCTGGCACCGCCATAGAGTAAAAGCTTAGGAGAGACCCCTCAATGTCACGTACAAACGAAACAAAAAAAAAGAACGGAAAAAAATGCGGCGGAAATTTCACCCTCTCTTAAATGGCAAGGTCGCTGATTCTGCGTTGCGCCGGAACATGCGTGTACGTGCCGACGTCTCAGCCACGCTACTGTAGCCAGGTGTAGAAAATGGCAGTGAACCCTTCTTTCTCCTTTATGCTTCCTTGCACGCTATGGCTACGGCGCAGAGGGAAGCAGCGGCACTGTCCCAGGCCGGCCAATGAAACTGCCCACGCCGGCAAACGCCCGCTTCCCGATAACGGCAGAAAACGAAACTTCGGCGAGTGGGCGCTGTGCCGGCTGGAGCGGTGACGCATGCACGGCGGCGGGTGCGCACGGTGACAGTCGAAAGTGAGGGAGCTAGGAGGGAGGGCGAGGGGAGCCACCGAAGCAGCGGAGTTGGAGTTGCCGAGGCGAAATCTGCTTCCCTGCCGCCCTCCTCCCTCACATTCCACGGTCTCCGCATGCGCCCTTCGCCGTGATGTGCCGGCGCCGCCCGCTCCCTGAAGTTTCGTTCACTGCCGTTATCGTGAAGCGAGCGTTGGCAGTTTCGTGGCACTCGCTCGCTATGCGCACCATGATATTTCACGACTCGCACTCAGTACTTTTCATCCATAATATTTCACGACTCACACTCGCTGAGGAGTACTCGAGTACTCCTTAGCGTTTGAGGGAAGCGTTCGCTGTCTCCGCTGACTTCCGTACTCCCAGGCAGCCGCACTGTAACTGGTATTTCGTTTCCTGCAACTGCACTCTAAGCGATACGTGTATACAGTAAAACGTCGATAATTCGAACTCGGTTAATTCGAAATTTCGGTTAATTCGAAGAATTTGAGCGGTCCCGTCATTCGCAATGCAAATTCAACCGGATAATTTGAATGGCCCGCGTGGCTCTATTCGGATAATTCGAAGTTTCCGGCTGGTAGCAATGTGCGGCGGTTAGGTTAGGGCGCTCCGTACAGTCGCCAACCGATTTTCCGAGCTCGTGGGGACTGAAAAATAGTCCGAAAAACTCGTTAGGCAAAGAAAATTATTAGTGCGGCTTAAAAAAAAAAAACTCTAATAATGCCCTGCCTCATACTACGCTTGGAGGGGATCGACTTCCTTGCGCAGCAGTGACGTTGTCTCCGTGTACAGTCGACACGAACGTCACCGCATTGGCGATCTCCGCCAACGCAGTTCACCATGGAGATCCAAGAAACAAGCTTCGCACCGCTTAGCTCTAACGGAGGCACAGGAGGTAGCGCCGATCACTGAGACATGGGTCTCCGAGACACCTGCTCAATGTACACGCCGCGTTCAAAATAGTAACCGAAACTTTAGAGATAAAAAAAAAAAAAACTCGCCGAGTTAACAAGCGTGGAGTCAGCGCGCCGCAGCAGCGAGCGAAGGTTCGTGCGGTCTATCGCTTCTGCGGCGAAAGCACAGCGCATAGGTCAGGGCCGCCTGGAGATCGCTTTCAAGATACAGTGCGCGCGAGAACCCGCTCCGGCGCTAAGTACGCAGTTGTTAGAAGAGTAGAAATCGCCCCCCCCCCCCCCCCAACGGCCTTTCGCGCGAGGGAGGAAGCCGCGTTTACGCTCCGCCGTGCATTCGCTCTCCATGAAAGCGCGCGTCCCCCGCGCGCTGTCACTCGCACATATGGCGGGCGCGCGGCAATAAAAAAACATCCTACAATAAATGGTGAAAAGGATAGTGCAGAGCGCATATATTAGAAAGGAAAAAGACAAAGTGCAGTACTCTGGAGCATTTTATCAGCCAAGGAAGAGCGGCCATGGCCTCCGAGACAGGAGGATGGCGCGAGCTCTCTATAGGCACCGGGCGGCCGTTGTAAGGCGCCAGCGGCGCGCCGGCGATATGCTGGGGAACAGCGCCGCGAACGGCAGCTGTCGGAGCACTGGCATGTGAAGCAGACGACGGGACGAAGGCGCTCGGTGCTTCCTGTGATTTGGCACTGCGGGTTTTAAGGGCTGACGCACCGGAAAACGCATTTTTGTGTGTTTGCTTTTGAGAAAGGTCGTCACCTGTACGAGGCAGATCACATTCGTGGCATCAAGTAGTATATAAAGCAGAAAACGAGCGCAAATTGCGATGCAAATGCACCACGCGAACGGGCGTCAAGCTAAGACATAGAACTCCAGCAGTTATATTCCAGCTGTTATTTTGCTGTGCACATTAACATTCTCGCGTATTTAATCATGTAAATAGGCGAAGAACACAAAAATTACGGACAGAAAAAAAATAGGAGACATAGGTCTTCCTTATTCTGTTTCTTGACCTGCTTCGCCGATCCCACATGTGGCAGTAAGTTCCCGTTCTCTTGTCCGTTGTAGTTCTTTTATCTTTGCAATGCTTCCCCATTCTTAACTGCTTATAAATTAGCCCAATCTTCAGTCACGGTTCATTTTATATAGCTTAGCGCGACGGGAGACGTCGATGGCGGCGAGTGTGAACACGCCACTGCGTGGCCGTTCCTCGTCGATGCACAGCACAGTCATGTGCCGGACGCAACCAGAGTTGGGAATTACTAGGAAGGCAAATGTACATTAAAAGGAACACCGATACACTGATAAGACGGCAAAATGACTACAAATCTGAGCGTTCGCCTTCGGTGTCCAAGCTCCGGAGCCGTTACACTGCGGAGGCGAAGACAGGCAAATGGGACACGAAGCTCTTGCGTATGAGCGAAGCTCTTGCGTATGAACGGCTCTTTTATTAACGTTAGAACAACTAGACTATACCAAATCAGCGTCGGAAATGTACAGTGCCCAGCGATTGAAGCGCTGGCAGCGCGCGGCTGCCGCCGTTTTTTTTTTTTTTTCTTCTTTTCGAGCCACAGGTGCGCGCCGTGGGACCAAATGCAGTCATAATGCGTTACGAAGGTTCTCGCTTTCACTCTATACCACAATGCATCAGTTTGGTGTCCCCAGCGCTTACAGTCAGTGCAAAAAGCGCTGGCGACCATGCGATTCGAGTATCGCGTTTCAATTGTGAGCACTGAACGCGCTAATGCCTATATAAAGACCGCACATATACAGACTTTTCGCCTGAAAACGCGATGCCGCGATGAACAACGATTGAATTGAATGGCCTAACCAGCTTCAGTCATGTTTCAGTAACTGTTAGTGCACCCGAAAACGCAACATGTTTGATCAGACGTGGTTTCACGGCAGCTCCAGCTGCGCGCGGCCCGGCCGCCACATGCCATTACTTTCGCGGCGCCACCGCATGAAGGCGCCACCGGTCCAAATTCATCCCGCGCCCGGTGCCTATACGCCCTCTAAATTTTTATTACTATTATTATTGCGCAAGTACGCCGTAAGTTTAACTCGAGATTTCTTTACGTCATTCCATAAGTGTCCCTTCGAAGTCCCGCTTAATAAATTATATATTTTTTTTAATTCGTGACATAGGCTAACATATCTGCCAAGGAAACTATTATTATATCCTCTGAGTATATCCAAGACTTACGTGTAAATTTTTGAAAAAATCAGGTGTTGTACGTGTCAAGACCAGGATATGATTATCAGGCACTAAGTTGTAAGACTTTTGCAAAAACCCTTGTAAACATTGTAACAGATGTAAACACAGGCATTTCTGCATTTCGCCCCCGTCGAAATGCCGCCGCCGTGGCTGGGATTCGAACCCGCGACACACACACACACAGTTCTAAGAATAAAAGCAGGTAGGAAAAAATAACGAGATTTTAATTGCGTTTCGGCCGGAGTCCGGTCTCCATCAAGAGTCAGTAAAGTCCTGTTATTTGTTTCCTACGTGCTTCTATTCTTTGAACTATTTCTGAGCCGGCTCCTGTGATTCTATGCTTCACTAATACGGCACCCCGAAAACGCAGCTGGAGAGTCGCCATGGGAGCACTGTTTAACCGTGCATTTTTAAGTGCTTACTTTTACGGACTATCTTGATAAACGCACCGAGGGCGCTTGCTCGTCTAGTAGTAACAAAAAAAAAAAAAAAAAAAAAAAACTTCAAGAGGCGGCGAATCAGAGGCTAGTATACATGCCTTGGCAGGTAGCATATGATTGACAAAAACAAGAAAAAAGAAATCGGCACATGTCACCTGCTATCTTTCCCCTACACTGCACAAATAACACCGCCAGAAAAGACAGCTAGAATAAAACGCGATTTCCGGGAGGATTTACGAGCTGCGACTATGCTCAATGAAACAGGTGTGTCGAATTATATTACACACACACAGGGCTCGTCGAAATGCTGGTGACACGGGTACGTTAACAAGGACCTCAGCAGCCGCCTGTCACAGCTGGTTACTATTAAATACAAAGATATAAAGAAACAGCTAGGGGCGCATCTCGCAAGGATTATTTTCGTACGACTATCCTTATGAGGAAGGGATGTCCTATCTAAATGCATGGGAAATGTGAAACTGCTTGTTGCCGCAAACACTCATCCAATCTGATTAGGTATGATGCATTCAAAAGAAAAAGTTAAAATGCAGTAGCTCTAGGAACTAACTTTTTTATATATGTAAATTTCTGTAGGAAAATTGAAGAAACGCAATTAAAAGAAAAAAAGCTCGTGTACAAAAACTTCAACTCTAATAAATAACGATATAGCAATCTTTTAAATTGCACCTGCTAAAAAATATCTAAATCATAAAAAATTGGCGTATTATAACGCAGAGTTCCGAAATAAACCACGAAGTTGTAAGTATAGACTTTTGCAAAAACTCGTAAACATCCTCAACTGTAAACTTATGCTGTAACGGATACAGTTTACAGAACTGTGATATCTCATTGTTTGCACACAGCTACGAATTTATAAAGTTCGTGTCCCCCCCCCCCCCCCTCTTTTTTTTGCTTGTAACTCGGCAAATTTCGTAAATAGTATATGAGGCTCTGAATCAAAATTTTCCTTGCGACAATAATCAAACTTTCTCAAATGCAAAACATGTCAGATCAATCAAGCGATGGTCTGAAGAAAACATATATGCGTTTCGAATCTCCCTGAATAGGGAACTCGCAGCTGGTCCCGAGCTACAGCTTCCCCTTAACATCCGTTCTACAGAGAGCGGGCGAAGCACCCCCCCCCCCCCCCCGCCAAAAAAAAAAAAGCGGGTAATTAAAATAATTGTTTCAAAATACGGCCCATGGCTGCATTGTTTCTGTTATAGCCACAACAGTACTGCGTAAGATTAGCTCAATTCCCCAGCAGGAGAGCATACGTAAGATACACCCGAAATGAAGCTCAGGAGCCGTATTCCGTAAAAAAAAATAAAGTTGGAAGGAGATCCAATGTCTAACTGAAGTCTACAAGATTGTCTTCCTCGGCGAGTTGGGAGTGATACCCTCTTTACACGGTCACCCTGAACGACCATCGAAATCAACGACAGTTGATCTTTCAAACTGGCATTGAAGTGAATGAATTAACTGCGCTTACACGGACTTTCGGGTTAAATTTTGCTATCACGTGAGCGCGCTGAATCGAGAGTAATATGCGATAAATTATTGCACATTTCCTCGCTACTTTTGCATGGTTATCTTTAAAATCTGTTTTACTTATTATTGCGCTGTAACATTTCTCTTTCTTAGACTGCAAAACATACCTAATGGAAAAAATTTTAACGTGAATCTAGACGATCCAGTCGGAGCCGTTAGATTTTTTAGTTGGCGAGGCACGTGTAGCAACATGTCCGTCATGACCTTGTCCACACGAAACGCTTCGCAGCATCGGCAGCTGCGGGTGGCACGTTTTTATCCACGGAGGCTGTCATCTTCCCGTCTCCGTTCAGGGACACTTAACTGAGACCCTCGACCTCCGTTGAGGCCAACGATCGTTTAGATGTCAATGACAGTTGGAGTTGCCGTGTAAATTCGGTACACTGCCATTGACATCAACTGCCATTAGCTCAATGGCAGTTGAGAGTGCCCGTGTAAAGAGGGTATGAGAGTGGGGTGCATGAATCGCATAGTATATAGTGTGAGAACCACGCTGGAGCGACGTTTGATCGGCGTCAATTAGTTGAGCTTGAACAGCCTTCCAAGTTTTTGTCATCAGTTATCGTCGTCACCACAACCATAGTCATCGCCATAGTAATCGTCATCATCACAGTCATAATCATCGCCATCATAGTCATCACATACATACAGGTCCCAGTAACCCCAGGGGCACATAACCATGCAATTAGCCGTACACTCGGTGATCCCAGTAGCTCTTATATTTAGATTGCGCAATCTTCGGCCTACAAAATAGTCTGGAAACAGGTTAGAAACAGACATGCCTGATACGGAAAAGTGACCATAACTCGCCAAGGGAAACAAGTGCTTTAGCGTCTGCGTAAACGTAATGCCATCTGCGGAATACCGAGCTACCGAAGAGGTGTACGGCAGCATCAACGCTGACAGCGACATCTACCGAGGCACCGTCTAACCAGAGAGCACGCTAAACTAATACTGCAGTTACTTAAGTATTATACTTAACTGCTGGTGTAAAGCGTTGGCCACGACATAATCGTTACGTTTGCGATTTGTTTTTTTTTTCTATGATAATACTGACGTTATACAAAAACTTTTCTAACGCACTGTAGTTGAAGGAAACACCCGAAGATGTAGTTATACCAGCGTTGCTACCGCCGTCCACCGCTCTGGTAACTCGGTAATTCGCAAACGTTAACAAGTTTACGGCCTAACTAAAACACTGCCTTCACAAAGTTCTTACCGGAGCTGTAAGTGCATCCGTGCGAACAGATGCCATCTACCTGTGGCGGCGGACGGCGACAGCGAAGGTCGCCGCCGGCCAATGGTGAGGACCACTTAAGAACGAAAGGCTTCGTGAATTCGGCCCCCGGGTTACAGGCATATTAAAGCACGCCCGTGCATCAGATGATGAGGGGGCGGGCCGTATGTCACGGCCGCACTGTCGCCTCACCCTTGGTTTTCATCCCAGACTTCCTGCCGCGACGCAGATCGATCCAACGGAGGCGGGGCGCGGACGAGCGCCGGACACCGGGGCACTCCATGGGCAGTCCCAAGTGGCGACAGGTCCAACACACTTGTGTTACAAACACGTACAGCGCCAGGTGGACCAGCGACTTGGCGAACGACACGACGAGCATGGCGCCACGCTACGAAATCGGGTATACACGCCCGAAAAAAATACTAATAAAATTAAAATCACTGAAGGGTGGGGGGCCACCCCGCGTCAAACAGTAAAAAAACTGGCGCACGACGAACGACAACTCATGCGGGGTCGGGACGACTAAAAATCGCTGGAACACGAGGCAAGCCGCGACGCGAGACGGCGCCAAAGCCAGGACGCTCGCCATTGGTCCAAGCGCGGTATTCGGACAGCCGGCTATCGCTTTCTTCGATAAGCTGACCAGGCGGGTGGCGCGCTATATCGCCTGTGGCTAGGCCCGAAGAGAGCAAGCAGCGCCGCAGGCTAGGAAATCGCGTTATCTACGACCACGTCTTAAAGAGCGCAAACAGCGCTGGTCACGAAAACGAGCCATCCGGCAACTTCAAGGGGGCCACGAGCGGGCTGCATGCTTCGCATTGTTTCGACTATACGTAGCTGCCTTCTTCGGAAATCGAATTGACCGGCCGGCGTAGGAATAATAAGTTACCGGCGTTTAGGTGCAGGAACTACGATGTCATTATGACGCACGGCGTAAAGGGGAGGGGTACCACTTGGGGTACTTTAACAGGCAGCTAAATTTAAGTATACACGGGCGTTTTTGCATATCGCCCTCATCGATATGCGGTGGCCGAAGCAGGAATTGATCCTTCGACCTCGAGCGTTGTCCGGCGTAGGAACAGACGAGCCTGAAAGCTGCGTGCGGCTGCTTGTGGACAGCCCGTTCCACAAGTACCTTCTGCGAAGTTGCACGAAGAAGACGTTTACGCATTTGTTTAACTATATACTACGCTGCGCCATCTGAGAACGCACTCAATAAAGATCACCACGCAAGCACTCCGTACAGAGGGTCAACCAGCGAAGCTAAAACGTGCGGCCCGGGTGTTTATCAATGGGTTAACCCCGACGGTACATTAATGTCTTTCTCAATTATTGGTTACGTCTTTGTGTTTCTTAATGAGGTTACACACACGTTCGGCTGCGACGGAGAGAACGACGTCACTGACGGTATATGCCCGTAGTCCGCCGTTGTCACATTGCCGCTTGCGATTCTTCAAAATTAAACTGCTTCAAAATTAAATTTGTCCGTCACGTAAGACAATGACTGGTTCATAACCCCTTGGGCAATGGTTCATACCTACGTAATACGCGGCCTCCCCATTACGACGACAGAAGAGAAGTGAAATTTTACGCTGGAACGATGAGCGGCAACGCAGCCAGCTGTGGAAGCAGACGACAACGACGAACGCGGGAGAGTGGCACGAGCGCGTGCCAAGCACGAGCGCAACCCGAGGGGGCGCCAACGAGCCAGCTGCGGAAGAACACGACGACGCTCGAGCCATTGCTGATGATGACACTTTTTGCGTACAGGCGACGGACGAACAAATCAGCTAGCCAGATAGAGCTTCGTAGTAAAAAGACAATAAAGGAAGCCACAGTTGGCAGACGTGTGCGCGTATGCGACGACTATAAAAGGGGCGTCAGACCGTGCGGCGCTGAGCCGTGCTCCCTCAAGGGCTGCAGAAGATAGCGCCAACCTTTCCCTTTCCCTCAAGAACCACTTATCATCATCAGACCGTGCGGCAAGACGCAACCTTGATGTCGAAAACGGTCGTAATACGCCCAACGCACTCGCGGAGAAAGTACGCACGTGCAATCACGTGATCAACCGAGACGCCGAGTCGACCACCGAAAAACAGAAGACCGTGACAACGAGGCTTTTACTCGATTCATTGCCAATATATGGGCGGGAACTATAGCACTGTATCAACAGGACAGATGGTGTCATGATACACATATAAAATGACTACGACGCTATGTCGGCTGCATTGCGAACAAAGAACCCGTATTGGGTTCAGAAACGTCAAATAATTTTACTCTGTCAGTGAGGTCCATTTCTTGCGGACGACTAAAAGTGTGCGTACAAGCGCGCGTTAACCGCGAGACAGCGCGCGCCTGCTACATGCCGTCGAACCCGAACATAGCAAACCCGGATACAGCGACTTATTCTCTATACTGAGAACGCGAAACTTACTGACCTATAGTCATGCGAAATGAGTACACTGTGCATCCGATATATTGAAATCGGCACGTCCGCTGCCAGTCCCATAAAGCCGCTGGATTATTATTATTATTTTTATTCCTACATTTTCTTCGAGTATGCGTGAGCGAATGCTGAGAAGCGTGCTACAAGGCGCTACCAAAAATCGCTGAAACACTAGGCAAGCAACGACGACGACGACGCGAGACGGCGGTCTTAGTGACGCTGCACAAACAGTTATACTTAAAGTTCATGGCATAGAAAAAAAAATCTTCGACTCGTCCATCGGAGGCAACATTTGTGACGCCATTGCATATTATTCGACTCTAAAAAAAGCCTTACGTTTGTCTTCACGGATACATCAACGTCAGATGTCAGCTCGACTGCTGCATTGTACATCCTAGCATGTTACAGTAAGGAAAAATTACCATCTCTCTCACAAAACATCACCTACATCAGCTGAACTATTTCGTAATAAACAAGCTGTGGAATTTGTGGCCGAAAGTACGCGCAATCAAAACTGGGTATTCTACTTCGTCACCAAAGCAGCCCTGGAGGCATTATATAACAAAGGCCATTTTCATGGTGACAACTCCTCGCTCTGCTGCGAAATTAAGAAAGTATTGACCCTTGTTTATCATTCCGGTCATAAGGTCCGTTTGCAATGGGTCCCAAGCCATACTAGAATAAACCATACGCTGTATCCTACGCCTGAACAGCACTTCAGGGACTGTGACCGCAGATTATATCAAAGACCGTGTGGTTCGATGAGCGGACAACATTGTACAACATTATTGTACAAATTTGACTCTTTATTACGTTTTGTAATACGTAATAATATTAATATGTAAAATGGCTTTAAAACACACTCCTGCATTGTGTGCCTCTAGATGTGGCGTACAAACCCCGTTTTTTTTAAGCTGCACACGGAAAAGATCCTCTTCAGACTGCGTAAACTGTGGCACCCCAGAAGTCCATGCAGAACGTATCCTCATCGAATGTCCACAATTCGACTAACATCGGGAGACACTTCGTGATCGTCTTGACGCTTTAGATAGACGTCCCTTATCTACAAAAAAAAATTGGCTGAGGTTTAACACTTGTAAACCTAGTTATCGCGAGCGAAAGGTCTGCTTGGTTTGGTTTTGCAAAGACTGTGCACGCAGTGTTTCATTAATGCACGCTTCCGCACTTTGTAAGCTTCACTATAACGTACTAATCTGGCTTTCCTTTGCTCCGGTGCTTCAGCAGCCAACTTTGCCTTTGCTTGAGATTTCGCAGCCTGCTGTCTAGCTATATCTACTGGCTCGCCATCCATGGCGAGACTGAGCGACCAAGCGCCGGCGAAGCCTAGCCGCGTGGTACCGCAGCGGCGAGGCTCCGAGCAGCTGCGACGCCTCTCCGCAGCGGATCACATGGCGTGACGTCACACCTGACACACTTAGCTCCGGCGGCTCAAGGTCATTGCGACGCGATGACCTTGATATCCTGCGAGACATGGCGTAGTAGAGCTTTCGCTCTACAAAATTGCTAGGTCCCGCTAGTTCTGTACCTATATAGACAAAGAGAGGCTGTAAAGTCTTGCGAAATTTTCTTGTGGACAGCGATTTCATTAATTCCTTGTGAATAGTACTATTAAGTGACATAAATTATGCCATGCAACAATGCCACGATGACTTTGTAGTAACACTAGAGATTTCGTGCGCTTTGGTGTGTGTGTGTGTGTTTTTTTTTCTTATTTTACTTTATTTTATTACCCTGTCAACTTTATCGCGCCACCGACTTCTTGCACACTCTACTTTGAACTGATGCATTTAAACCATATGCTTTGTCCTACGCCTGAACAGCACTTCGGGGATTGCGACCGCAGATTATCAAAGACCATGTCGTTCGATGAGCGGACATTGTACAACATTATTGTACAATATTGACTCTTTATTACGTTTTGCAATGGGTGACCTCGGCACTCGCTTGCCAAGGTCACCCATGAGCATGGACGCATGGCGAGGACTGTATGACGCCGACGCAGTGACGATGAAATGAAAAAGAAGGAATGTTATTTATCGAACGAGAAAGGCGTATAACGTGACGACAATGAGACGTCGGTTTCTAAATTATAACAATGGAATGATGACAACATGACGATGTCATGACGACGACGACCGGATGAAGCAGCAGGAATGACTACGATGACACGACCAAGATGGCAATGACGACGACGGCATGACAAATGACGCATGACAGCGTATATGCGACGACGACGAAATGACCATAATGGCATGAAAACAGCGGCATAAGCACGATTGAATGACCACAGCATGATTACGATAGAATGACGAACTACGAATGACGTCGACAGGATCGACGAAAGTGGTCTATAGCAACGGCGGCATGACGTATACGGCCGGGCGCTCTTCCGTACCTGGTAAGCGGTATACTCTACCGCGGTAGCTAGACCTGCATGCTGCACTCCGTCGGGCGGAAACGTTTAACGTGTATAGCCAGGTGATTTTAAGCACCACACTATGGCATACTAAAACGCTCAATGCGCGTTCGCAACGCGGCAACGGCATCGGCGTAACACGATCCGCAGGCACGGCGCCTGTTTGATTTTCTGTTTCTTGTCAACACGCATTTGGTCAAAACGCGTGCTGTGATCCGTTATTGTCTAAAACGTCTACTTTCGTTTGTTTGATTTGAATAATTGTTTACGTGAGTAGATATTTATGTACGTTGACGGCGTTGCGCGTATTGGAACCACGCTAATGTGTCGGCACGTTTCTGTTATTGTTAACAAGCTTGGTCGAGAAAAAGAAAAGTGCATCTGCGTGGGTGAACGCAGAGGAATGTAGCAGTCGCTCGCCTGAGTCATTCAATGACTATGATGATCTACTTTTGACCACGGGATTGTGGGTTCGAATACCGCCCGCGGTGAAAATTTCGATGAAAGCCAAACGCAAGAAGAAAAAAAAAAGACAGAAGACATTCGAGTATTCGCTTTCGAGCGCTCTACGGAACGGTTTGCATTCTGCCGGTCGAAATCGAGCACTGCGAACACATCCACCTGGTTCATCCACACCGCTGCGGAGGTTCTTTCACCTTTACACTGTAATGTCCAGTGTATATCATACCATGTGTCCCACGTAATTTGCGCCACTTTTTTTTTTCTTCAAATATGCAAGTGCAGTGTAGCTCGACAGAACCAAGGTAATGTTGCTTGCCGTCGCTTGGAGCAAGGCAGACAGTGTTTAGGTATAATTCATTGATCAACTTCCCAAAGAGAAGTTTCAATGAGAAAATGGTAGACCATCCTGAATAATTCCCGAGCCAGCTTTGTGTTGCTCAATACGTGTCGCATAAAGTTTTTTTGCAAGCCTGAAAGGAAGCCCGCAAAACGCAAGAAATTACTGCCGGTGCATAATTTCGCCTTCCTTGTATAGCGTTCTCCTATTTTCGACTGGTGTCACATATGACGTGTCCCTTTCGGTTATTTACTGTGTCTAGCTTCTCTTGTTGACAATTAAATGTAGACCGCAGATTGTTCCAGTAGTCACCCTTCTAGTAGGGCGATTTAGGTTTTGAGTCGTATACTAGTAATGCCATTTATATTTTTTTTCCTATTCCAACTGTGCTAAGCACGAGGTCGAGGGATCAGATCCTGGCCACGGCGGCCGCATTTCGATGGGGGCGAAATCAAGAAAGCACCCATCTACTTAGATTTAGATGCCCGTTAAAGAACCCCAGGTTGTCCAAATTATTCCGGAGTCCCCCACTAAGGCGGGCCTCATAATCAGATGGTGGTTTTGTGACGTAAAACCCCATAATTAATTACAACTCATGCTGCTTAAAGGGACACTAAAGAGAAACAGGAAGTTCAGCTGGAATAAAAGAGGGACCTTCAGGAATGCATGCAGTTTTTGTTGGGTGCAAAAATATGAGTTATTAGCGGAGAAATTCGTAAACAAAGACCAAATATCTCTTCCTCAATTTCCCTCTTCCCAGATTTGGCGCTGAAGCAGTGTCGTCACAGATTTCATTGCTCTCAGCGAATCAGAATGCGCCATGATACGTCACCGCTCGCGTAAACGGCCGAGGCGCTGGATGCATCATGGCTGCATGCATGGTCGCTGCGTTTGCGTTCGCCGCGATGGATACTGTTGCTGCCGCTGAACCTTGCAACGCAGAGCTCGCCAGGGAAGCAGGACTGCATTTCAGCGATAATCAGTGAAACGGAGCGCGAAATGATCCTCCGTGCTCGAGCGGTAGGTGTTTCCGCGTGCAATGGCGGTGAGCCGCCGGCCGCGCCGACGAAAGCAGCTTCGTTTTCGTCGACGGAAGGCGAAGCGTCCGGTCCTCCAGGCGACGATGTTCCCGACAGAACAAGCGTAGAAAGTTGCGCACGTACTCGGTATGGTTATTTCGTGGCTTTATTTAATGACATTCAGCACTCACCGACCCGCCAGTTTGCTGCTGCAGGGGCACCGGTAGGGGGTTTGATGAAGGCCGCATTGAGGGAACAGCTGCTCGAGAAAGGACTGGCCTCTGGGGTACGCCAAGATACTTTCCTAGGGCAAGATTATACACATAATCCGAGGGCGAGAAATGCAGAGAGCACACCATCGGTTTCTCTGGCTGTTTTGCCGTTTTATCATCGGCAGAGCACTGAGCCATTGTGAACGCCGGGGAGCCGGGGCTCTCCGAGCGACGCCACATGAAAGGACACAATCGAGTCAACACTGCCGCTGCCCCTGAGCAAGCGCCTTGGGCCATTTATACAGCCCTCAACACTACACACACGAGGCATTTTCTGGCTGTTTCCCGCGAAGTCAACGTTTTTCGAGCCACGCAACACGCAACCAAACACCGTAGAGCGGAACAGGCGCGCAACGATGCATTGACCAAAAACGAAACTACGAAACTATCACGGCCGCATGTATCTCCATGCTATTTTTGTTATTTGTTCAATTTTGTGCTAAACTTGTACTTCCTCGCTTGAAACGGTTTAAAAAGTTGGCAAATGCTGTTTATGTACGTTTAAGGTGTATTTCATTTTGCGTTTTATTAACACCTATAAATCGCTCTCGACCAATCGCGACCGGCCTGCATTTGTAATCTCCGACGTCACGAACGTGTAGTGCGGGAATTTCGAAGGGGCGTCAGCACCTATCCTTCAGTTTTTCGCTATTTTCTCGCTTATTAAACATCTGTTTGCAGTAAGAATGGTATGGCTGTGATCTCACGTGATAGCATAATCTACCATTTAAACTCAACTTCCGGTTTCTCTTTAGTGTCCCTTTAATGACTGTACACAGTTGATTGCGCCCCTCCTGTCACGGCCTTCAGGTTTGCGCGGTATACAAAAAACAAATAAGCAAGCACGCACCGACGGTGTTTCCGGTGTTAGCTCCGAGCAGCGCCATGACCCCTGCGGCAAAGTCCTTGAAGGAGATGAGCCCCCGCTGTCCAGGGTCCAGGCACTGCACCAGCTGCATCAGGGCCTGGTTGAAGAAAAGAATGGCGAGGGTTTCATTCATCCGTCGATGACTGTTACTCCTGCGAGATGTGTGGTGCGTGTCTATCTCGTCATCATCCTCATCAGCCTATATTTATGTCCCCTGCAGAACTTTTCCAGCGATCTCCAATTACTCATACCTTGCGCCAGCTGACCCCATATCATGCCGGCAAATTTCCTTATTTCATCGCACCACCTAATTATCTGCAGTCCTCGACTGTTGCTTCCCTTCTCTTGGCACCCATTCTGAAACTCTTAACAGACCACCGGTTATCTGTCTACTATGCAATCAGTGTAATATTTCATGCAAGTTCCCTTGTCATCTAATGTGGTGCGCCAGGCGTCTATGGCCAGCCAAACATCTTCAGCACCCAGTAAACGAATCTCTCTCGCTCTAAAAAAATGAAGAAAGAAAAAAAGACTGATGTTAACTTGATGAAATCAGCGGTCAGCTACGGTGTTAAGGTAGCTAGAAGGCTGAGACAACAAAGAAAGGAACGAGTCAGGAACGAGTTAGCGCCTTGTCACAAATAATCTGCCAAAGTGTCACAGCGCCGCAGTGTCACTTTTCGACACACAGAGAGAAGCAGTGTAACAGAGAGAGACAGTTTAACGTGGTGTCACACAGTCTGTCGCACAATCCGGTCGCTATGTAAACAATACAGCACTTCATTTAAAGTCGCACTGGTGCTGTTGTCATTTGAGATCGGTGTCCAAGTATCGAGAGCGGACGGTTGTGCAATTTATCTACAGTGTGGTAGAGATGGTTGTTAGTAACACGTTATTACTGGAATAAATTTGCAGCATCCATATACCACCACCAACTTATTAACGCACAGACGCTGTAGAGGCTATAACAAGTTCGCTGACAATCTGCCCTTCATCCGTAAAACACACATTGTGTTCAGTATGCCTGCAATCTAGAGTCTCTTTCCACAACTTTTACTTTGATTATGACGTTCCATTTGCATACCCCACCGTAACTAGACGCTGAACCGTGTTCCCTGCAGGGAAGCACGAATAGCGCCTCTTTCTTCTGTGCTCTCTCAATTGTAACTACACTGTGTTCGACAAAGAATGTTTTTGTGCTCACGGCAGCATGCACATTCGTACACATGTGCACAGGATATCAACAGGAGTGAACAAATATTACGCCGCAGCTCTCGAACCATACACAACTTCGCTTGAAAGAAAACTTGAGGCACGAAAAACCAAGCAGGCGTCTATCAGCATTCGCGAAAGACGAACGGACACGCATGCACATACTATGATCATAAGCAGCACAGATTTCGCAACAGTTGCCGATAAGCCGTGTGTCGCCGTGCCTAAAGCCCCTATATTTATAAAAGTAGCGCCATCCACTTCCCTCCTCCTCCGTTCCACTATCGCGCTCGGCGCGACCAGCGCGATCGAGGCGCGATATCGACAGTGGCGCCGCCTGCGTCGGGCCTGCCGTGGCAGACGACAGCTAACGCGCTACCAGAGGAAATCCGAGGAAAACTTCGATCGCGCCCTGCGGAGACGTTTTTGAGGCGCGATTTTGCTTCGTCAGTCAGTAACTGGTCTTAATAATGCCATTTTGGAAGTAGCAACGCGACGATGCGAGACGGCGCAAATATCAAGTGTGCAGCAAGCGTTTGCGCACGCCGGATGGTAAACAAAAAAGCCTTTTGCCCTCGCCTTGACGGTTGCGGCAACTTAAGGCGTAGCAGCATGCCATCACAACGAAGTTCTTGTCCCTAACACGTTTGATCCGTTTGTGCGTACAGCACTTTCGTCGCACAGGCCCGAGAATGGCAGTCGGAGCGCGCTGGAAAGAAAAAAATATACAAAAGCGCGACGCGAACTTCCACGTGACACGGATTGGCCAATGGCGGAGCGGAGGAGGCTGGGGCGACAGGAGGCGGCTAAGAGAGGGCGAGGAGGAAGCGCCGGGGTGAGCGCGGTGGCGGCAAGATCTAAGAATGGCGCTACTTTTATAAATATAGGGGCTTTAGCCGTGCCTCCTGTCCGTAACAATATGCTTTGCGCTACTTTAATCACTTCGCCTCCGTAGTTTTACCCTTCATACGGAAAGCTGTCCGAAAGCCTACTTCGAGTAAACTGTTGCTGGCGGTCCGCACAACTTACGAAGGGACTGCGCACATACTACTGTGACGGGACTTATTGAAACGGAAGCACTGCGCATGCGTATGCGTGCGTGTGATCGGGACCTACGCTACCAACACCAGCACTAGAGTGTACTAGATAATGGTCGAGTGGGCCGAACGGCGCTCTCCCGCTGAGGCGCCGCGTGTGGAAAAATTTTGCGAGGGCGCTGCGAGCGAACTGGATTGGGGCGGAGACGCGCTCCGCGGCATACTCAACGCACTTTCGCTGCGGGCGCCGAGGCCGATTGCGCATAGTACGCTCTTAAAATAGTGCTTTATTTCAACTGCAAATTTATGTTTACACCATCTTGCCAAACATATATATTTGAGGCATGGATTATGCAACGCGTCGTCTTCAGTTTTGCTGTCGTTGTCAAGCGCGTCGTCTGCTAGCGAGCGCGCCTTCGCTACGCGGACGCTGGCGGCGCCCAGTTTTTCTCGCAGAACGTCTGTGTAGTACATTTGTTTTTATGTTTTAGTTGCTTTGGTGCGCTCATGACTCTTGACGGCGGGTACCAAAAGTAGTTTCAGTCAAGTGAACCATTGTTTTTAACACTGTCTTCTAAAAGCAACTGGCATCTCTGCAACATGAAGCTACGTACGAAAATTTTATTATTGATAGCGTGTCATTTTACGCGCGCTTCTTGTCGGTGGATATTGATCAGGAACAATGATCGAAGAAAACAATATTAAAGTGAAATAAACCAGGTTTATTAGCTGCGTGGCGCGAAGAATGACCGATTCATTTCTACGTAATTAAATCAAAGGGTACATTGAGAATGGTACAAATGGTACAGTGAGAACTCCCGACCGTGCACGTTTGCATACGAAACACACGTATTAGTGAATACTGCACATAAAACCTCATTCGCAGAAATATTATTCATAGCAGGCAATTAAAAGTATATATATATATATATATATATATATATATATATATAATGAAAGTGTTATTGATATGCTGTACGACGCCGAACAGTCGTTTCCGTACGAATGTAACGCATAAGCGCACTATTGCAGTCTCAAAGGTGAGAGACCGATGCAAGTGCGGACTGTTATTCCGAATGATTGTGCTGCCGGAGAGTCGTGGCTGTTGCGCAGAGGCGCAGTTCCTGAGAAAATTAACGCAGGGGTGTTAATAAGTCCGGCTAATAAGCTGCTAATAAGCCCTGCTAATAAGTGTAATAAGCTGTCATTCAATATAAACGCCCCGTTTTGGGGCAGCCTGCAGATCTGCTAACTTGATTCAGGCAAAGAAAACTTTTTTTTTTTTTTTTGACAGTCTCACCATCTTTGCAACCCATTAAAACGGGGTGCCCCATGTGGTACCACACTTATCTTCTTGAACGAACGCAGCAGATCTACACATATCTGTACGTGTATGTGAGGTATGCCGTTTCTCTAATTGCTTCATTATTGTCGTTATGATAGTGCGTCGAATAACTGAAAGCAGCCGTTTATAATATACAAGCTGTTTAGTTGAGTGGACAGACATTTGGGAATGGCATTACATTTATGTATGAAATATAGGATAAGCGTAACATGTTTTTCTCGGAAATCAGACTCGAGAATAATTTATTTTGTTTACACTCCTAGCAAAAAGACGAAGAACGCAGCCACCTGTCTTTTTTTAGTTCAAACAAATTTGTGGGTTTTACGTGGCAAAACCACGATATGAGTATGAGGCACCCGGTTTAGATTTCCCCAACTGGGGCTTTTTAACGTGCACCTAAATAGAAGTACACGAGTGTTTTCCATTTGTTCCCATCGAATTCCGCGACGGATTGAACCCGCGAGCTCCAGTTCAGCAGCGCAACGCCGTATATCCACTATACCGGGTGTTCGAAATTAAGGTTTAGGGGATTTTTAAAAATTTCCTGTGGCAGTTAGCACAATTCTCATTGATGAGCTGGGTTATTCGAAGAGGCGGACATTAGTAGCACGAGAATCGAAACACCTAATCAACTTATTAACAAGATTGATTAATGAACTTCTTAGTTAATTACTTTACGACACACATTGCAATTTACGAATTGTAGCCGGTGAGGTTGCAAAACGCATCCACTTGAAATGAATTTCCAGAATGACACCAGAATGACACCGACCGCGATAAATGACCCCGTACCCATTACTCCGCATTCTGTTACGCGAGTAAGGCGGAAACTTGAATAGAATGTTGCGCTGCAGTTTTTTTTTTTTTTTTTTTCAATAACAATGCTGCCCGTAAATCTGAGTACCCGCCGCGGGGGCTCAGTTAGCCAGTAGCGCACCCAGGATCTCTGCCAGGGGGGGGGGGGGGGGGGGGGGTTACAGTTTGCCAATACCATCTAAACAGCACTAATTTCGATTTCTTCACTGGAAATTGTCAAAAAATGAGCTTTTTGCGAGTGTGCAGGCGATTGCGCGTCTTACATCTTAGTTGCAGTACTCAAATGCGTAAGGAAAGAAAAGGGGTTACACAAAAGGGGGGGTAAAGTCGGCCTCAGGGGGGGGGGGGTTACAACCCCCGAATCCCCCCCCCCCCCCCCCCCCGTCGGTGCGCCACTGCAGTTAGCTAAGGCGTTGCGCTGCTGAGGACGAGTTCGCGGAAACGAATCCCGGCCGCATTTCGATGGAGGCGAAATGCAAGAAGCCCGTGTGCTTGCGTTGTAGTGGACGTTAATGAACCCCAGGTGGTCAAAATTAATCCGGAGCCCTGCACTACGGCGTGCCTTATAATCAGAACTGGTTTTGGCACGTAAAAAACCCAAAAGAAGAAAGAAATCTGAGTACAAGGTGCCGGATGGGGCAGATATGCTTTACTTGTTTGAAGCGGCAAGCAGGAAGGTTACACATGTTTCTCCGTTTGCGTTCCGCAAGACCTACTGATGGAAAACTATATGCGGAACAATACACACGAGAGATACATGCTGCTTGAAGAACGAGAAAAATATTTGTTCTCCAAAGGGAACCGTACAAAAACATAGTAGAATGAAAGCCGACACTGCGGCCGCAATGCACGGGCAATCAATCACTGAGCGGCATTAAAAAATAAAATGAAGAGAAAGAAAGGCATTTGTTCTTAAGACATATATACATGTCATATTCGATTATGAACACAATTTGAGAGGTCTTAACGCAAATACCAGCGCGCGAAGTAGTGCGATTGACCCTGCCGAGCAGTATCGCCAGCAGTTTCCAACGGCGCGACCTTGGTGCGGCCCAATCCAGTTCGATCGCAGCGCCGCCATAGTATTTTTCCACCTCGGGCGCCTCACTGCAAAGCATGCGCCGCCCCAGCCACTCGTCCCACTCGACCATATTCTAGTACACTCTAATAAAAGTATAGAGGAGGCTATGCACGATGATGATGATGATGATTTATTGGCATCCCCTTTGAAACGGGGCGGCGACAAATAGTCACCTAGCCTGCTTGATTTAATCAGGTATACTATACATGTTCTTTATCTTGCATTTTTGTATACCTATCATTATTTTTCTTTTTCAAAAATTTACCTTGTACCGCTGCCTATGATTTTAAGAGATCAGGTCGCATCCATCTTTTCCCTACTTTTTTTCCACCAGTACTCTAATCGTCTCTTGCTGATCTCTACGGCTGATCTGTTTATGTTTCCTTCCACTTTAAACCCAAGCGCTTCTGGGAGTTGCACGTTACCTACGGTTCTCGCTGGGTGGATCCCGTCGCATTCCATTAGGATGTGCTGAGTGGTCTCTGGATCTTTACTGCAGCATACACATGTCTCATCTAATTCCGAATATTTGTTCCGATATGTTTTCGTCCTTAGGCAACCGGCTCGAGCCTCAAATAGCAAGGCACTGCCCTTTGTGTTATCGTACAGATTTTCCCTTCTAATTTCTTTCTTCTCATTCTTGTAAATCTATATATATATATATATATATATATATGTGTGTGTGTGTGTGTGTGTGTGTGTGTGTGTGTGTGTGTGTGTGTGTGTGTGTGTGTGTGTGTGTGTGTGTGTGTGTGTGTGTGTGAGAGAGAGAGAGCAAGTGTGTACGATGCCGAATAGTCCTTTCCGTTAGAATGTAACGCATAACAGCACTATTGAAGTCTCAAAGGTGAGTGACTGCATGCAAGTGAGGACTGTCATTCCGAATGATTGTGCTGCCGGAGAGTCGTGGCTGTTGCACTGAGTTAGCAAATGCTGCCACCTGGACGTCGCCCCCGAGGGCTCCGATGTCGCTGCGCATGCGTGAGCTGAGAGAAGGTAAGAAAGGAGAACAACTCTCCTTTGCTGGAATGTGACGTCACATTGTTGTTTGTTTTTTGCTTTTTGAAATAGCTACTCTCGAACTCTAGGGCTCGCGAAAAATAAGACGGTAGGGCTGGAGTGTACTAGACAATGGTCGAGTGGGCCGAATGGCGCTCTGCCGCTGAGGCGCCGCGTGTGGAAAAATAGTGCGAGGGCGCTGCGAGCGAACTGAATTGGGGCGGAGACGCGCTCCGCAGCATATTCAACGTACTTTCGCTGCGGGCGCCGAGGCCGATTGCGCATAGTACGCTCTTAAAATAGTGCTTTATTTCAACTGCAAATTTATGTTTACACCATTTTGCCAAACATATATATTTGAGACATGGATTATACAACGCGACGTCTTCAATTTTGCTGTCGTTGTCAAGCGCGTCGTCTGTTAGCGAGCGCGGGATGCCCAGTTTTTCTCGCAGAACCTCTGTGCAGTACATTTTTTTTTATGTTTTAGTTGCTTCGGTGTGCCCATGTCTATTAACGGCCGGTACTAAATGTAGTTTTAGCCAGGTGAACTGCTCTTTTTACCACTGTCCTCTAAAAGTAACTGGCATCTCCGCACCATGAAGGCTACGTTGAAAATTTTATTATTGATACCGTGTCATTTTACGCGCGCTTCTTGTTTCTGGATATTTATCAGGGACAATGATCGAAGAAAACAATATAAGGGTGAAATAAACCAGGTTTATTAACTGCGTGGCGCGAAGAATGACCAATGTGTTTCTAGGTAATTAAATCAAAGGGTATATACATAGGCATATATATTCACGATATATATGTAAGGGGAAAAAATAACAAATCTTCTAAATGCAATAATTGAAAAAGTGAGAACTCCCTACCGGAATAAGCGCACGTGTTTGCACTAACAAACACACTTACTAGCATGAATACTGCAAATGCTCGCATTCGCAGAAATAATATTCATAGCAGGCAAAACCATCTTATATATATATATATATATATATATATATATATATATATATATATGTGTGTGTGTGTGTGTGTGTGTGTGTGTGTGTGTGTGTGTGTGTGTGTGTGTGTGTGTGTGAGAGAGAGAGAGCAAGTGTGTACGATGCCGAATAGTCCTTTCCGTTAGAATGTAACGCATAACAGCACTATTGAAGTCTCAAAGGTGAGTGACTGCATGCAAGTGAGGACTGTCATTCCGAATGATTGTGCTGCCGGAGAGTCGTGGCTGTTGCGCAGAGGCGCAGTTCCTGAGAGAATTAACGGACGGGTGGTAATAAGTCCTGCTTAACAAGTTCCTAGCTCTCAATCAATATAAACGCCCCGTTTTAGGGCAGCCTGTAAATTTGCTAACTTGATTCAGACAAGGATTTTTGACAGTCTCACCGTGTTTTCAACCCATTAAAACTGAGTGCCCCGTGTGGTGCCACACTTATCTTCTTCAACGAACGCAACAGATCTGAACATATCTCTACGTGTATGTGAGACATGCCGTTCCTTTAATTGTTTCATTATGGTCGATCGTTATGATAGCTTGCACCGAATAACTGAAAGCAGCCGCTTATAATATACAAGCTGAGTTAAGCGGTCATACATTTGGGAACGGCATTACATTTATGCATGAAATGTAGGATAAAACATGTTTTTCTCGGAAATCAGACTCGAGAATAATTTATGTTGTTGACACCCCCAGAAATAAGCCGAAGAACGCAGCCACCATTTTTTTCTTTTTTTATATAAGCAAGTTCGGTTTTACGTGGCAAAATCACGATATGATTAAGGCACCCGGTTTATATATAGTTTTTGCCACCTGGGGTTCTTTAACGTGCACCTAAATAGAAGTACACGAGTCTTTTTCCATTTCGTTCCCATCGAATTACGCGACCTGGATTGAACCCGCGAGCTCAAGACCGTGTCCACTATACTATATAGCCACTAATTAGGCTACCACGCAGGCTTTCTTTTCTTTTTCTTTCTTTTATTGCGATATATAGCAATTATATGGACACTTCAACCGGATTTCTGGCGTCGCTGTCGCCGTCGCCGTGAGGTTCCCTATAGATAAAATCTTCGCCGCGCGCCGTATGCCCGAGCGGAAGCGTGCGGGGACGCGCGCTACACGCACTCTATCACCCACGCGCAAGCAAGGAAGCGGGAAGCCAGCGCCCGAGGGAGCGCGGAGGGGGGGGGGGGAGGGCACTTCTACTCTGCCATGCAACAACCGCGCTCGTTGCTCGCTCGCCCGCACCGTCTCTTATCTCCACACGGCTCTGACCTTTATGCGCGCCGTGCATTCGCCGCTCCGTTTCCGTTGAAGCGATAGACCGCACGTACCTTCGTATGCGCACGTACCTGCGTATGCGCTCGCTGCCAGCGTTTTGACAGTCGTTGTCTGCAGTCATTCAGTGTGATCTATTCATGTTTGTTTGTGCACGCTCACACCACGCTTGTTCATTCAGTTAGTAATAGTCGGGCCACATTTTCCAACGCACGCTACACATGCAATGCTGCCCGGATCGGCAGTGCAGCACTACAGGTGTGTCCCAATTCGCACGCGCTGCCCACGGTAAGCGCTTCTCATCAACACCACCGTTTCACACGCGCCTTCTCGTGGTCATCGAGTCTCTCTTCATGTCGGTCTACTTACGCCGCAGCACACCTGCTTACTTAATCAGCTCATGTTTACTACAATTCATATTGCTACCAAAGCCGCTCACCTTACTTCGTATGACATTGCTGTGTTGCTATCGCATTCATTGCTTCGCCGGCCCCTTAGGGCGAAACTGACTTTTTTTTTAAAGTATCGACTGGAAAAACAATTCCACGTACGGCTTACGGTCAAAGATTAGCATATAGAATGGACGCTTTAGCCTAAGGGACCAAATATCTTTGTACGCATTTTTATATTAATGTCTAATAAAATTCCCCTTTGATTTGATATTTAACTAGTTTTCGGCGCTCGAGGTACGACTGCAATAAATGACCCCTTACCGATTACTCTGCATTCTGTTACGCGAGAAAGGCGAAAATTCGAATGAAATGTTGCGCTGCAGCTTTTTTTTTTTCTATAACAATACTTCCCGTAAATCGGAGGAGAAGGCGCCGGATGGGGCAGCTATGTTTTATTTGTTTGAAGCGGCAAGCAGGAAGGTTGCATATGTTTCTCCTTCTGCGTTTCGCAGGGCCTTCTGATGAAAAATTTTATGTGCAACAATACACACGGGAGATACATGCTGCTTGAAGAACGAGAAAAATATTTTTTCTCTGAAGGGAACCGTACAATAACATAGTAGAATGAAAGCCGACACTGCGGCCGCAATGCACGCGCAATGACCGAGTGGTATTAAAAAATAATAAAAAATAAATAAAGAAGAGAAAGAAAGTAATTTATTCTTAAGGCATAAATACATGTCATATGCAATTATGAACCCCGTTTGAGCGGTCTGAACGCAAATACCAGCGCGCGAAGTAGTACGAATGACCCTGCCGAGCAGTATCGCCAGCAGTTTCCAGCGGCGCGACCTTGATGCGGCCCAATTCACTTCGACCGCAGCGCCGCCCCAGTATTTTCCACGTCGTGCGCCTCACTGCAAAGCATGCGCCGCCCCAGCCGCTCGTCCCACTAGTAGGTCTTTAGCCACTGTAGTAGGGCAGCGAGTTCGCGGCTTACGTTCCAGGCATGGTTCCAGGCAAAGTTTTTTAGCATGGAGGAAGGAAAAAAACTTTTTTTACCTCCATGTTTTTTAGGAGGCGTTGTTTGGGTCATGGCTGGCAGGTGGGCACAATCTCGGAGGCCATGTGGGTATTAGCAAAGATGGCGGTAACCACAAATGGTCCTTGGTTAAACTTGCTGTCAAAATTCCCTGTCGAGAGAGCTGAAAAGGTGAGTTCGACTTTTTTCTTTTTGAAGGCACTCACATTACACTTTAAGCTATTGAGTGCCTACAAGCGCAGTGCCGTCCGCGTTTTCGCTGGAGCAGGCCAGCTGATTGCGAGTTGCTGTGTGTTGAGCCCCGTGCTGCGTACTCTTGGCAGTGTTTTCACGCTGGGCCCTTGTTGCCTTCGGTAGGATTTAGAAAAACATAAAGCTGACCGTTTCGCCTGAAAGAGATTAGAAATCGGCAGTATCGCACAGCTTGCGCGCAAAGTTGCCCGGCACTCAAGTTTTCTTCTGTCGGTATTAATCTGTTGTCGTATTACTCGGCCTTCATTTTTGTGTAGTGACGGGAAATTGACCGATATCAGTGCTCTTGCATATAGTTTATGACGAGCAGTCAGTGATTTCTAATTTTTGGTGTCTGTAATTTTGTGCAAAATGAATAGCCACTGCAAATACGTTGAAGTGTGAGTTCCCCTGGCCTTAGGGACAATTTTTCACCTTTTTTCCTGTACATAGTTCTGTTCCTTTGAATAAAACCACCAGTCCGTGCTGTCCTCCTCCCTTGTTTTACTGCACTGCTTGTCCGATACGTTGATCTTCAACCAGCTTGCCCAAGTCTTGTTCAGATGTCTTATGTCTTGTTGATTGATGGCTGTGTATATGCAGACATGCCACGAAAGCAGCTGAAACGAAATTCCATGTTCCAGGCAGCCTTGCCTGCGGACAACAAACGTGTAAAAATACATGCTCTGCACAATGCACCATAATTACGCCGAAAATGAAAGTTTAGGATGAAAATGGTTCTGATTTCAGATACAGGGCATTTCATTCATTTAAACCAGAATGTGGCAGAAAGTGACTTTTTTTTTTCTTGGTCATTTGGCAGTAAGAAAGACCATATTACCACAAATACATTGAGGCTATCTGCATGGGGCTCAGGTTCACACTTGTCTGAGCACATTTGGGTGCATCGGATGGGTGTGCATTGTGATGTGAACATGTAACATTTAATTTTACTGTATTTGAGTGCGTTTGTCAGTGGGAAAAGGCATGAAATGTTGTGGCTCCTTTGCCATGTCCATCACTTGAACACAGTAAAAATAAATAATTTTGATTGTAGCTTATGCCTTGTTCCATTAACACACCTAAATTTTCATCACCTGTGCGTTTGATTCACCGTAGGCTACTTCCATACCCAGCTACTGTGGTGTACGGACAGAGCATCGCAAAATATGAAGCGTAAATTATGCCTTGCCTTTCTCAAAGTCAGTGACGAGTAAGGTGCTGCGCAATTTTGGCGTCTGGCTTGGTGCCAGGAGCACAGCTGAGAGACTGTCATTCTTCTGCGGCACTAGGAAAGCCCAATTTTGGCTTCTTGCTGTCATGTATAGACTTGGGTTCTCATTGGTGCAGTAAAGCTTTTCATTGCAGTAAGGACTGTGACTGCGGTGAATGGCAGGGCTGTACGAGAAAAATGTCTTTAAGCTATAAGGTTGTGAGGGGGCTCGGGCAGCATTCACGCTTTAGCTAATAATTGTGACAATTTTGGCATTGATTCGGGTTTCAAATGGTCTTATGGCGAGGGGAAAGGCTTAAAGAAACGAGGGGGCGCTCTGGTGACACTTGGCCGCCCCCGCCCACTCCCCGTTTGCACGCCTGTGCATATACCACTGTGAATGTCTCAGCGCAGACATCTGATATAGTGTCTGGTAATGATATACTAGTGTCAGATATGATGTTTCGGTGTGAGAACTCGGTGATAATGGGCCTCTTTGATTATCCATCTCTGACAGTCCCGGACTGTCCGAAAGACTACATACGCATGCTCATTGGCTGAAAGCACCGTCTCGGGCAGTCCGGGACTGTCGGGAACCAGTGTTGCCAGGTTTGGCTATATATAGCTAAATTGGGCTAGAGAAAAAAAATTTCAGCGTCGACTTGGACGTGTTGGCTATGTGGCTATGTTTGGACTACTGAAAATCTGCGACTTGGCTTTGTTTGGGGTACAAGTGGCGCCCTATAAAGTCACCCTGATCGAGTATAAACAAATCTCGATGGCTATGTTTTAGGTGGCTGAGTTGGCAGCGTGCCTGCGCGTGTGCGCGAAATGCCCACCGCCCCCTCCCCCTCCATTCTCTGCGCCGTTGTCTGAGCCGGTGGCTTTGATCTTTGACGTACTTAAAATTACATCGCGCTTCACCGTGAGACATCCGATCCCCGGGCATCGGAATGAGCCTGCGAGTAGAGGGTTTTTCACAGTACACTGTAGTACTAACATCACTATGCTCGGAGAGCAATAAAATAGGGTCGGGCGATCGTGGCGCCGACATGAAAGAAGCACGGGCAGATGACACGCTCCAGTGTATTCATGGCTTCTTGGTCAACTATCGCGCCGGGCACAGCTTTCGGCCTGCTTCACGTTTCTCACGCTAAGCTTTGCTGCCATTTTCTTTTTCCTGAGAGATGAGTTTTTGTTTGTGCTTACATTAGAGGTTCATTTCCATAGGTTAGACTTCAGATCGAATCCTCCTCACAGAGGAGAATCGAACCATGGGGAAGTGGGCCAAGTATGCGAGAAAGTATAAAAAAGAATGGGAGCAAGACCCCGATCCCAATGTGGGTCCTGGTGTGTTTACTTATATAGATGGTTTGCTCGTAACTTGACAGATGCAGGTACTTATCGTGCTGATATCGAAACATGTTTGCCACGATGCCATCAGTGTGGCACGTCACATGAACATTACCCAGGGTGTTAGCTTAGCAGGTGAGGTGTCGCGCTGCTGGCTCGAGGACGGGGGTTGGATTCGCGGCCACGGCGGCCACGTTTCGATCGAGGCAAAGTGTAGGAACACCCGGGTACTTAGATTTATGTGCACGTTAAAGAACCCCAGGTGGTCAAAATTAATCCAGAATCGCCCACTGCTTCATGCCTCCCAATCATATCGTGGTTTTGGCACGTAAAACCCCAGTAATTATTAGCATATCAACATGGTTTGGTTTCAGACAGTGTAAGAAGCGCGCAGCCGCAAACAACTGCGCGCTTCTTACACTGGAGTGCCGTTTTGCACCGCAACCGTTTAAAGCTTCGCTTACACTGATTGAGATAGCGAGTGGCATATCTGTTGTCTCTCACTTTTTAACGCATGTTCTTGGCGTGCTAGAGACCTAAGATGGCGGCCAGGTTGATGTAAATGGAAACTATATAGAGTGTGTTCCAGGTAACCCGGGCCAAGCTAATTAACGAGAAAGCAAGATAGGACAATGAGACAAATAACGCGAGATATCATAGCGCACTGGTTTTGGCTCGTAAAAAAGAAGCCGTGGGCGCGTCACCGTCGCAGAACGCTGTACAGCTGAAGTTTTTCTACGCCATGGGCAGGGATGTCACTCTCAATGATGCTGAACATTACTTTGCGTTGACGTGAGCTTGTAGTTACTGCATATAACTAAAAATAATAACTCAGTTCTATTTGCCATAAAATAAAAGCACTATGATTTCCCCCTCTGCAGCGATACGCTGGAACTTGAGAGCTTTCGGGGCCAGCCAAGAAGTGTTCTGTGTGCAAGCGTGATGTCGACCGTTATGGCGGCAAGGACATTTGGTTACAACGGGTTGTGCAAAAAAGGATTCCCGTAGTTCAATGTGAAAACTTATATACAAATAAAACCGCAAATAAACATGGCTACATTTGGCTACGAAATATTTTGCTCTCTTTTTGTGTTTGGCTACACTTGGGCTACAATTTCTCTAACTTTGAGCTACGCCGCCTCGTCCGACCTGGCAACACTGTCAGGAATGGATAATCGAAGAGGGGCCCAATGTCATTTCTTCAAGCTCATCAGCCTTGTTCACAATGCATTTATATTTACTAGTTTGACAGACTTATCATTTCAACATTAATTGTAGAACAGTGCTGCAGAAGACGCACACAGAACGTGCGTTTCATGCCTGTTGTATCTCTCTGCCAGTACCTGGACACACTAGTGAGCAGCCTGTGTGGTCAGCCGCAGCGGGGGCCATCGTTCTGCCACTACTCCCAGGTGTGGTCACTTACCGAGTTCTGGCAGTCCAACAGTGCCTGGAGGGAGTTTTTTGGCCGGCTTGACCCTGATGAGCCTGTGATGGTATGAATTGAGTTTGACTGTGGCAGTTGTGATCCTGTTGCAATCGCTCTTTGCAGTGACCACCCATTAAATGCCCGCCGATAAAGCGCTGGCTTCTTGTTTTCTCCCTGATGGCTCCACAGGCACTGATGCTTGTTGGCAGTGAAATTTGTGAGGTCTCGCACATGCTCTTGAGACATAGGAACGACAACACAGTAGTGCAAACAATCAAAAGGGCATTTATTGCACCTTTCATACACTAATGCACACTAGCCGAATTACAACCAATAGAACATTCACACGGGCGCGCGACAAATCAAGGAAGTCCGACTCACCGCGACCCGATAGCGAGCGAATACGTTCGCCCCATGCTATGACACCATCGCCTAGTTGTGCACGTGTACAGTCACGCGAACTGTGGCGCGCTCGAACGATCCGTGTTCGTCCATACCGGTGTCCTGCTCTTAGCCTCGCGCGACGGTCGCGCGAAGCGTCCGTGCGTGTTGACCGCCGATACCAAGCCAAAGAGGCAGCGCCGTTGACCTTTTTCTCCCAAGTCACCCCGCCGTTTGGTGGCGTTAACATCGCGATCATCGCGCCATCTCTCGCAATGCGCCGCAACCACCACGACCGCCGTCGGCACTTAGCTACGCTGTGAAGCCGGATTACAGGAGACGCGTGAGAGTCGCGCATCCCCACATCCCCCCAACCTTAAATCACTATACATACTCCGGCGAAACATGTCAGCACTGTCCAACATCAACGCGTGCTTCGCGAACAAGAGGTAGTACATGCAGCAGTGGCCGCACCGAGGAAATGTCCACACACTTTCCATAACATGCAAACCGACATTGTCTCTGGGGTTCACCGCTGGCATCCGTTGGTCACAGCACCAGCTCTGCAGATTAGATGGCACGACTCCAGCACAGGACTCCGGAAACGGCGACGCAGAAGTCGGCCCGAGCAAGCGTCGCTCGCGCCGACGCGCCCTGCCGGCGAGAGCCACTGTAGCCGTTGGTGACTGCCGGCTCCTTTCCCAGCCGCCGAAATCGCTGCACCGAACTGGCCACAGGCATCTGCATCGCCTGGGGTAGCTCGATTGTAGTGCGGGGCAGCAACGCTGACGATGTGCAGGTGACAGCAAACCAGGGGTGACTCCACTCACGCTGCATACACTCAACGCACTCGACAAACACTAAAGTAGTGCAAGGGAGAGGAATTCGGCATACCGCCCACGTGGTACGATGTTCAATTCGGCTAGCGAAATTTCGGACGGCATTTCAGATGCTAAGTTCACGTGAACAAAGCTTGCTTTCTTGAGTCGAACGAGTAATTTCAATTCGTGCGAGGCAAACTAATGAGAGAAGCAATGTGCGACACCTCAAAACCACGGTCCACCAGGTTGTCTCTCTCCACGTGCGATAGGCGGCTTCGTAAAGCCTTAGGCCTAATGCGTCGCTACCCTGACAACAACCGGCATCCAGAAAAAAAAAACAACAACACCCAAAATGGGCACAAGAACAGGCAGCCGCGAGGAGACGTTAGCTCTGTGAGGTGGTCCTAGCCCGCTCGGTGCACACAGCATCCGAGTTGACGGCGCCCACCGTCCCAGACGGTGTCGGAGCGCCCGGTGCCAGGCCGCAATACCAGTCAGCCCGTAGCGGCACCTGTGTCCCGCGGCCACCCGGCTCCCTGAGCCTCGACTTCCGAAGTCAAAGATATAGAAGAAGCTATTTACATAAGAAATTCAGACCACCCACGAGGCTTCCGTACTCACTCGATCGCTTCAGGCTTGCCAATGCTCCGCGGGCGCTAGGCCTTGCTCTCCCAGGATGCAGACCCACGTGGCTCTCGTACCGACGAGTGTACTTCAAGACACTCGCGAAAAGGTTTTGCATGTTGAAAAGTTCAAACACGCTACAGCAACCGTCGCCTCACTCAAGAAAGCACACCGCCGACATTAGCGATCAAAATCCACGCTAGGACTACGCTTCGGTTGAAACATCTCGAACTGAGCAAAACTTGAAATTATCGTCCGATGCCCCAAGAGCCCCACGTTGGGCGTCAGATGGGGGGTCTCGCACATGCTCTTGAGACATAGGAACGACAACACAGTAGTGCAAACAATCAAAAGGGCATTTATTGCACCTTTCATACACTAATGCACACTAGCCGAATTACAACCAATAGAACATTCACACGGGCGCGCGACAAATCAAGGAAGTCCGACTCACCGCGACCCGATAGCGAGCGAATACGTTCGCCCCATGCTATGACACAATCGCCTAGTTGTTCACGTGTACAGTCACGCGAACGGTGGCGCGCTCGAACGATCCGTGTTCGTCCATACCGGTGTCCTGCTCTTAGCCTTGCGCGACGGTCGCGCGAAGCGGGCCGGCGCACGCGCGAAGCGTCCGTGCGTGTTGACCGCCGATCCCAAGCCAAAGAGGCAGCGCCGTTGGCCTTTTTCTCCCAAGTCACCCCGCCGTTTGGTGGCGTTAACATCGCGAACATCGCGCCATCTCTCGCAATGCGCCGCAACCACCACGACCACCATCGGCACTTAGCTACGCGGTGAAGCCGGATTACAGGAGACGCGCGAGAGTCGCGCATCCCCATAAATTACAGTGCAAAGTAAGGGCACAGAGCTGCTTGGCTTCCTAAATGCCATGGCTTGAGTTCTTGTGCTTAGCTTTATTCGGATAGATTTTCTCTTTGAACAGTTTCTGTTTCCACGAGCTTACTGTGCTGAGAGAATTATGTCAAGTGCACAAGCTGCTTTCAACTCATCCATCTCTGGTTTGCTTGAATGTGTGCACTTGCATTTCTAGCACAGTCGCTGTGCCATCTGTGCGCAGTGCTGCAAATTAAGGACATGAGGCAAAGCTTTGTGCTATGGACAGAGGTTTCATTGCAGGGCTGGAGTGTGCCTGTTAAATCTGCAGCCATTTGCGACATCCTGAGCATGTTTTGCATCCTACTCCCAAGTGCTTGTAGTGCGCAGAAAGATGCGAAAACTGCCAGGTCATGATGCCTGATACATTTTCTTAGTGCAGTCCTGCATATATGTTGATGATTCAGTTGTGTGCAGGATTCAGTTGCACTGACACGTAATCAATTCACATGGTCATGGTTACAAAGTTCACGAATTGAGAGTTCATGATGCTCTTTCATGTACTTTTTTTCCCACATAAAGCAATTGGCAGCTGTTGTCAATAACTCGCTCCTTAGAAAGTGCTCGAGACACGATGCAAAAATGAAAACTTGGCCGGTAAGAAGCATCCAGCAAAACGGCTCTTGTGAGCAAATAATATCGGGAGCTGTAAATCGCAGAGCACTTCACTCGGCATTGATAAATCATGGGCAAGGATAGGACCATTCAACAAGTGAGCTTAATTTCTCCAACAGAAACACTGGAAGGATTTCAGGGATTGACAGAACCTGTGAAAGTTCCCTATAATGGCAGTGTATGTTAAAAACGTAAGCAGTATCTCATTTAACGAGAGAAGGAAAAAAAACTTGATCTGTTACAAGGATGATTTTACACATACACAACATTATTAGACATAGAAAAAAACAGTGCACTACACAAAAGGAAAGTAAAATTAATGTGAGGGATCAGAACAGCGAGAGGAAAAAGAAGCAAGCAACATTCAGGGATACTATGACAAATCTTGGTGTGCAGGATGTTTCCTTTAAATGCATAAGCATTTCTATGCCTACCCAACGAGGAAACCCGTCCGTCCATTCGTCACATAAGACTTTCAAGATGCGAGCGAATTGACCTTCGTGCAGCCTCTCGCTTCAACGCGAACTAAGAGGCAAGAACACGGCACACACGAAGCACTCTGTCCCCATTGCAGATTGCTTTCAACATAGGGCCCGCACTGCCATGCCACACTGTTCATTCATGATCACAGTTCATAATGGTTCGACGCGGATGGATGAGGAACTGAAGAGCGACTTATGATAGGAACGTCATCAGCGCACCTGGTGCCTGCATTAGTTTGCTTGCATCATTAATTCACCTTGCACCGAGGTCAGCTGCAGTTCTTGCTGCCTCAACACTGTCGTTTATACTGGTCGTTTCATAACATTGATAATGGCTGCGTGGAGTGACACAATGCTTATGCATACAGTAGAGTCTCGATACGATCTTCACAGGAACTGGAAAATAAAGCCTATCATCCAACTCATTATCCAACCAACTCGTATTATCAGGAAAAGACAAAGAAACGTATTATCCCGAAAAGCGTATTATGCATAATCATATCAATGAGATTGATGATGAATGATGAACTCCCAGAGGAGTTTATGCGTGGATTTTCTCTTTAGTTATAGACTGAACAGTGATAATTAATGTATGGTGCAACCAGAATTGTTACTTTGTTAGAGTTAATTTCTTTTCCTTTTTGCTCTCATGGTAACTGGTTTCAACACCAGTCAGGAAGGTGTAGTGGAGGAGTGATGTGACCAGCACACCGGCTGCGTGTTGCATATTGAACCTTTAATAGACACTCCACCAATATATTGACTCTTTTCGTGGAGCAGTTTGTTTTAGAGAAACGAGATGGCGCTCACGGCGGCATGCCATACGTCTCTTCAGCAACTGCGCACGAATACGAAACCATTACCACTTCTACCTTGATTCTGTGCGATCAGCTGTCGGAAATGCAACTCATTTTTCGCTAACCCACTGTGCTCCAATCATGCTAGATTGAATCATGTGGATTGAAGATGTGTGCAGTAGTTGGCTGCAAAAATAGTGACTGGCATGTTACGGAATGGAATGAATCTGTGTGGCCAAGTTCGCAGACCGCTGCTGCAACTGTCCCCACTGGTTCAAAAGGGTACAAGCGTATCCCGGCCTGGCGTTCGGCTTCCTTCAGGGGTGATACGCTTGGGAAAGGAGCCTGCGCCCTGAATTCCCGTCGAAACCAACATGAGCACGGAAAAAAAGTGGTGTCTGGGCCGCGCCCATGGCGGTCATTTCCCATGTGGCGCCCCAAGCACCTATTGAGGTGGGGGCACCTTCGGGTTGAGGTCAAACACCCCTTTCCAAGCGTTCAGGTCCCATAATGGCCGAGCACCAGGCCGGGAGCGCGCTTGTACCTATTTTACCGGTAGGTACCCGGCGGCAGCACTTGCCTCCCA
>NW_023606879.1:0-14949 GCF_013339745.2 Dermacentor silvarum | reverse complement strand
GACAGGGCCGTAGAGATCGATGCCGATGCGGTAGAATGGTCGGGACGGACAAGGAATGGGCTGCAAAGGACCAGAAGGACGAGAAGCAGGAAGCTTGCGTCGTTGGCACGCTGTGCACGAGCGAATGTAGTTTCGCACAAAATTATACATGCCACGCCAATAAAAGCGGGAGCGAAGCCTGCGTAAGTCTTGAAGAAGCCGGCATGGGTGCATTGCGGGTCTGAATGGAGAGCGCAGCATACATCTGTGCGCAGATGGCGGGGAACGACTAACAACCATTTGCGACCATCGGAAGCGTAATTTCGACGATAGGGAACACGTTCCTGCAACTCGAAATGAGAAGCTTGGCGGCGTATAGCGCGTGAAGGGCGTGTTGTTGAACAGTCAGAAATGCAATTCATAAGGGCCGCAATCCAGGGATCATTGCGTTGCTCCACAGCCATGTTGACGTACACAGGCGACGAAAACGCCGATTCGATGACTGAAATGCAAGTCATGTCACTTGGTGTAGGCGACCGAGAGAGGGCATCCGCGTCGGTGTGTTTACGGCCAGACCGGTATAATATGACGCGTATGTCGAAGTCTTGTAATCGTAGAGCCCATCGCGCAAGGCAGCCAGGCGGATCTTTTAAAGTCGATAACCAACATAGAGCATGGTGACCTGTAACGACGTCGAAGGGGCGGCCGTACAGCTAGGGTTGAAATTTTCCAAGAGCCATGATAGCCATGAAATTTTCCATGATAGCCAGGCACTCCTTTTTGGTGATGGAGTAGTTAGATTCTGCTTTCGTTAGTTTTCGGATGGCTTAGGCTACTACATGTTCATCATGTCCACTTCTTCGCTGTGCAAGCACGGCACCAAGTTCTACGCCGCTGGCGTCGGTGTGGACTTCCGTGGGAGCCGTGGGGTCGAAATGGCGCAGTACGGGAGGCGAAGTGAGCAAACGCCGCATGGTTTCAAACGCATCGTCGCAAGCTGTGGTCCAAGTAGAAAGTCGGTGTGTCGTCGCGAAGCAGGTGAGTCAACGGAGTCATAATAGAAGCGAAATTCCGGATAAAACGACGAAAGTAGGAGCAGAGCCCGATAAAACTCCGAAGTTCTTTCAGGGACGTGGGTTTCGGGGATTCGGCGACCGTGCGAAGTTTGGAAGGATCGGGTAGTATGTCATATTTCGATACGACGTGTCCGAGTATAGCAAGCTGCTTGGCTCCAACGCGACATTTATTGAAGCTGAGTTGGAGGCCAGCCTCGGTGATGCGCTGCAGGACTTGTTCGAGACGGTACAGATGTGTGGGAAATCTGGAGAAAAGACGACGACGTCGTCAAGGTAACATAGGCATGTCTTCCATTTTAGCCCACGAAGCAGATTGTCCATTATTCGGTCGAATGTAGCAGGAGCATTGCAAAGCCCAAACGGCATAACGTTAAATTCACATAGGCCATCTGGGGTCACGAAGGCTGTATTCGGGCAATCGGCAGGATCCATAGGCACTTGCTAATAATAGCCTGAGCGTAAATCGAGCGAAGAAAAATACTCCGCGCCTTGCAAACAATCCAGGGCATCGGCGATGCGCGGTAAAGGGTAGACGTCTTTGCGAGTTATCTAATTAAGACGGCGGTAGTCAACGCAAAATCGAATTGAGCCATGTTTTTTCTTAACCAGGACTACAGGCGACGCCCAGGGATTATTAGAACGTTGAACCACTCCATGCTCAAGCATTTCGCTTACTTGGTTTTCAATAACACGGCGCTCCGCGGGTGACACACGATAAGGCCTCTGGCGCTGTGGTGCGTGGGTGCCGGTGTCGATCTTATGACGTACAGTCCATGTGCGGCCTAGTGGGGCGTGTTGACAGTCGAACGTAGATTGGTATTTCCGTAGAAGGCTGAGAAGCTGCGAACGCTGCGTAGGGCTCAAGAGGGCATCTGCTGAACTATGGAAGACGTCTTGTGAAGCCTGGGGAACAAGGCAAGTAACCGAGTTCACGAACAAGTAAACGAGTTCACGTTTGAACAGGTGTTGTCAAGAGGTGGGTCAAAGATGGTTACTGAGTCGGCAGACTGAAGACGTCCAAGGCACTCACCACGACGTAAAACGAGGGGCGTGGCTTTAGCGTTGGAAACAAGCAGTCGCGTGCAGCCATCGCTGACAGGACAGCGAAAGGAAGGGAACATCGTCGGCGGACAAAAATGTCCGATTGGGATAAACAGGGCAGTAGTGTTAGTGGCGGAAGTAGAGCTGGCATTCGCAATCACCGAAGAGTGCCGTGGGATTGTAGTGCCTTCTGTAACGACCAGTTTGTCGCCAAGATCGTCAAGATCACGTGAACGGGTATTGGCAAGCGGAGAAAATTTAACTTCGGGAGAACAATCAATGACGGCCTGATGATCGGAAAGGAAGTCCCACCTCAAGATGACGTCGTGTGGACAGGATGATAAGACGACGAACTCGACTGTATACGTGTATGCTTCAATGACGATGCGGGCGGTACATGCGGCAACATGGTTAATTTTCTCCTTCAATGCATAAAGCGACGTTATTTTAAGCAACTAACTGGAACGCCAAGGCATTTCTCCGCAAAGTTCGGGAATTAAGATCTCGAAACTGGTGTCATCCCGAGAATTCGTTCCAAGTGGATCCGCCTTCCGAACTCCCCGGCTATAATTTGCAAATTGCAATATGGGCCATCATGTAATTAGTTAAAAACTTAATTAGTGAATTTTTGTTAATAATTCGATTATGCATTTCAATTTCCTGTGCAAGTAATGTCCGCCTCTTGGAGTAGACCAGCTTATGAACTAGAATTGTGCTATCTAGTACAGGCGACCTTTAAGAATTTTTGAAAGTGTTCGCTGAAACACCCTGTATATTCATAGGAACCATTGTTAAAAGCGCAACACTACACAACACAAGACCAGACGAGCACAGGCGCAAACTGACAACTGATTATTTTTTTATATTTTTTAGGCTGATCTCCAGCTATATCTACCAACAGGCTGCGCAGGCGCATCGTCACAACAACCCCCCCGGAAAGATCAAAGATATCGCGAAAGAAAATCAATTTCAGCTTTATACAGCGCAATAGAAGTGTCGCTGACACACTCTTCACCTGCCTTTCTGATTAAAAATGCTTCCAACGTTTCAAGTGATGGCTTCCAAGTGATGGCACCGATATGCCGTGGCGACCTATCGGAAGGTAGGTCAAATGGACTAATGACGTCAACAGTGTCTACATGCCGCACACATTCACCGTGTAAGAGAGTTGAAGGACATGGAAATGGATTGCACGCAAAAATGGCAGCGGAACCATCGGTGAGTGTGACGACTGCAAACGGTACTAGAAGGTTCCGTCGACGCGCACGATCTTCAGATGGTGTAAAAGGAGCTGTCGGGGCGGGGGCAGAGCCGCAAGAGACGGGCACCAAGGCGGCAGAAAAAGAAGCGATAATGACGTCAGCGGTGACGATCACTTTAGGAGAACGGTTCGGGAGGTCGACGGTAGTGTCACGGAACGGAGACAAAGCCAGTTGCGCGCTAGCGCAGTCGACAACAGCATGATGTGCAGAAAGGAAGTCCCAACCCAGAATAACGTCATGAGAAGCACGGCATAGAACGACGAATTCTACCAAATATAGTTCATCCTGAATCATAACACGAGCGGTACACGCGACCGAAGGCTTGACTTGCTGCGAGCTTGCCGTGCGTAGGGAAATATCTGGTACAGGAATCGTTACTTTCTTGAGTTTGCGGCAGAGGTGTTCACTTATGACAGAAACGGCAGCCCCCGTATCGACAAGAGCTGTTGTCGCGACGCTTTCCACAAATACTGCGATTTCGTTAGGAGGAGACAGATATGAGGCCTTGAAAATTTCGACGATGGCGCAGTTCTTGCTTCGGGAACTGCGGCTGTCAGTTGTCCTCCTGACCAGAGCTGGAACGGCGAAGCATGGGTGAAAGGGAACGGCGGCGAGGGGAAGGAGACCGACGAGAGTTGAAGGCGGCACGACGAGAATACGAGTCCGAGGGATCAGGGATAGAGCGATGCGAAGGCTCTTGGGGAAAGTAGCCGAGGTTCGGCGCGTCACGACGAAAATAAAGTCCACGGCGGCGACAGAAACGCGCAACATGTCCCGGAATACCGCATGCGAAACAGATAGGGCGGTTGTCCGGAGTACGCCAAGGGTTAAGAGAAGGTCCGGAAGGCGATAAGGGCACGTGGACCGTGAGTACCGGAAGTGGCGACGAGTAGAAACTAGCGGCGGGTCTGGAGGTAGTAGGCATCGGTCGCGGAGGAGGTCGGCTGAGAGCGGCAGCGTAAGTCAGAGGCGCAGTCACAGGCGGCGGTGGAGAGGGAGGTGGGAGCGCCTCAGAAACTTGTGCTTGGATGACACGACGGAGCGATGGTTCTAGCGTGGAAGCAGGCTCAGCAACACACGCTACAAGAGATAGCTGGCGAGCCACTTCTTCCCGAATGTATTGCTGAATCTGCGGCAGCAAGCCGGAGTGATCAGCGCTAAGGTATCCAGGCTCCAAGGCCGAGAGGTCCGCGGATTGCACACTGGTGCGACGGGTGGAAAGGCACTGCTTGCGCAGCTCGTCGAAGCTTTGACAGAGCTCAATTACTTGTGCAACTGTCGTAGGGTTCTTGGCCACGAGCATATGGAAGGCATCGTCGACTATGCCTTTCATAATGTGCCTTATCTTATCGGCTTCGGTCATGGACGCATTCACGCGCTTACAGAGGTCGATGACGTCCTCAATGTAGCTCGTGAAGGTTTCACCGCTTTGTTGAGCGCGACCACGCAAACGGTGTTCAGCACGGAGTCTGCGCACAGCGGGACGGCCGAAGAGCGAAGTGAGGGTCTCGGTGAAAGCTGACCAGCTAGGTTGTAAATTCGGCTTCGTGGTTTATAAACCATAGATTTGCCACATCAGTCAGATAAAAGTTGGCGTTGGTCAGCTTGTCGCGATCAGTCCACTTGTTATGCACGCTAACGCGGTCATACTCTGCAAGCCAGTCCTCCACGTCGTGATCGTCGGTGCCGCTGACGATGGCGGGGTCGCGCTGGCGTACCGCACCAGAACACACAACAGCCGGGGGGGGGGGGGGAGTGGATTGCGTAGGGCCGGCGTCGTCGGTCATTGTGGCCGCAGATGGCAACGTACGGCTGCGGAGCTCCAGGTCGGGGAAGACGTTAACCCAGCACTTCCACCAAATGTCACGGGATGTTTTTGCAAGACCACAGGGCGTCTGACTGAAGTACAAGAAGACGGAGCAGTCTCAGCTGGACACCGATCGAGCGCGCACTCCTAGTTCGTCGACTTCGTCTTTCACACTTCACCGTGCCGGCACCGATAATCTCCAGTACAATATATATATATATATATATATATATATATATATATATATATATATATATATATATTGTAGTGAAGAAGAGAGACACGCTAGTGGATTTAGCGCTACTGGATCTAAACGCTAGTGGGTCGAGCGCTCTCGCTCAGCAACGGCTCTCGTGCTGGGAAGCTGTGACTGCCCTGCCCGTCGACGTTGCGCTGCTCCGAGCACTTCCAAATAAACACCTTTAGAATATATATATATATATATATATATATATATATATATATATATGTATATATATACTGCGAGTCTGGCGGGATCCGGTAGTTGAACATGCACTTATGGGTTGAGGACGCACATGCGAAAACACTATGTTTTATTACCTACATTTCGGCCGGTCCGGGCTTCGTAATGGAATACATGAAACGGTAATGCGTTTTGCCTAAATACGTACATGTTGTAGGGGGCCCCCATATGCGCTTATGTGCTATCAACTCATGACGGAAAACATATTTCTGCTTGCATCTGTGACGAATAGGCGGTACACATGTCAAACATGGTAAAATACAAAAAATGCAAATTTGTAAGGTTTGTAACAACAGCTTCGTAGAGCAACAAATGTAGCAAAGCTAATGATACAACGAAAGCAGGCTTTACAAGAAAGCTTAGCGAAAAAGGCGTGTACACTCCCTTGAAAAAAATCCGACAGCAATAATTCGTAAATGTCACTCGTCCTTGATTAAATCCACTAAAATGACACATCAGCACGCAGAAAATCTTTTCGGGCGAAGCGTGCGCATGTGCGTCGGGTGTGCGAACCGCCATTTTGGCGACATGGCATAAGATATCCGATGAAAAACAAGCGTAATATTCCGAGGACAATGAGAAAGGAATTCCGTATTTCACGGATAAAAAGATTAATGTTCCCGTATTTTCGTTTTACGCAATAAGCCACGGCAAGAAATTTATAGATGACAAATAATTCCCGAACCTACCTTTCCTGGTGCAATTTTAAACCACGTTCTAGTATGGTAGTGGTTAGCTTGGCAAAAGAGTAGCCCTGTATGGTTACGTGTTCCGCTTTCCAAACAACATATCCGCTCACCATATCGTACTGGCTCGCGCATCTTGAACAAAAATAGGTAAGGTCTCACACAAATGAATTGCGCACATGTGAGTACGACAAGAAAATCAGAAGTCGAAAGCCGTTGAAGACAAGACATGCAAGAGCAAAACAATCTGAATAAGTGAACGCAAGTGGTGTTAGTTTCCGTTCGCGCCTGCAGAGAAAGTCTTGGCGCTCGTCGATCGCATAGCAGACGACAAACTTCACGGCGTTTCCCCCTGGCGCATCAACAAAAGTGTTGCCATGGCAGCATGCTCAACTTTTTTTTTGTCTGGGAAGTTTGGCCTACCAAACATCCGGTGAGAAATTGACGCTAGTAGCGCAATTCCGGTTTATCTGGGTTGTATATCAGCGGACATAGCAGTGCTGAAATCAATGTTTGCAGCGACATATCTTTACTCAAATTTCGCCGCGCACGTCGTCACGGAGCTTTTTCTTCCGACCATCGCAGCCTTTTCTTCTCCTGCGGTGCACGAAGTTTCAATAATACCTTTACTGAGCGTTGTTGTGTCTGGCAGTCCTTCGGGACACAGGAGGCCTGCGCCGACTCAGACGCGCCAACCTGGCGCCCCTTTCTCGCGGCCGAGAATTGTCACTTGGGACTGAGGGATTAGCAGTTGGTCTCCGGGCTACCTCATGCGTGGCTAAACGGCAGCGTCGCCCCTTGGTGCGGTCCCGTGAATTACCAGCGCCGCCCGAACCACGACGACGCTACGCCGACTACTGCCTTTCGAGACAGCCACCGCCCTACCTGGTTCCGCGAACTGACCGCTATGGAGAGGCGAATCTTGAAAGGGGCCAGTGTCTAGCAATCCCGGGGGAACGACATCAACGTTCGGTTCCCAAGGTGTCAACCGCTGCCTGTGTTCGGGGGCGACCTAGCAAGATTGGAGGCGGAGCCCGGCGGGAAACGACGACACATCACGTGCGGGATATGGCCACCTGATCAAAGACTGTCATTGGCTAAAGGAACTAAAGTGTATTCCCTCGTCGAGTGAAAGAGGGAAACGGAAGGGATAAAACAGGGGACTTGAGTGTTGTGAGGACGCGGGAGGCTTGACCATGTAGAGCACGCTCGACGATGTAGAGCACGCTCGACCATGTAGAGAACGCTCGGAGGTGTAAACGCTACTACATGCAAAGATGTTAGCACGTGGACGGCTCCAACCACATGGAGCCCTTCTTGTAAAATACCATGTACAGTGTATATAAAACAGTTTTCTAATCTCCCTGGATATCTCCTCCTCTCTGCACCTGGCACGGCACCATACATGAAACCTTCGTGGACCCTCGGACATCGACATTCGCAACAGCGTTGAAACTTCATGATGAATATCTCCATTTAGGTGCAATTTGCAAGTCTAAAAACTGGGAGTGCATTAAAAAAGTCGCAGTTTCGCCGGAAAGGCGAAGCATCGATTGCGATAGCAAATTACGGGACAGCTATACAAAGCAAGGATAGGGGTTTTATGGTCCGTATAAACTTGTAAACATAGGCACACTAACTAAATTATCAAGCATGGTGTCACACATTTCACTCGATGACCCCGGGATCTCGCTGTCAAAACGCTGGAGTGAGTCAGCGCAGCAACAGCAGCAGCGACCGAATTGAGCTTCGTATTGGCGCTCGCATCAAAGCGATCTCAGCGGCGAAAACACAGGGAGGGCGGACTCTGCCCCCTCCGCAGGTAGCTTTTAAGATACAGCCGCGTGGGAGGGCGCTCGCAGCGCAGGACGCGCCTCCCAAGCCTACCACCGGAGTCTTGGAGCCCGGCGGGACCGCGCAGCCGCAGTAAAGCGCAGCCCTTCCAACTGCCCACCCTTCTCCGGCACGTTGTGCGCGACTGGAAGACTTCGCGCTTCCTTCCCGCTTCTCGCCCTTGTGTGTGCGATCCGCGATTGTCGGCTCACCGTCGCACGCTTTCACTCGCACGTACAGCGTGCGGCCACGATTTTATCGCCAGTGGACTTTATACGGAACCTCACGGCGACAGCAACGACGGCGGAAGTTCACCTAGAGTGTCCATATATTTGTTATCGCAATAAAAGGGACTGTTACCAACAACCAACAACAACCTGCCCCCAAATTCTTCCCCCTTTGCTGCACTAATAGCCATTTAATTAAGAAATACGTACAATCTATAAATCAACTTGTAGACGTTTCTTCCAGCACTCATCTCGTGTATTTGTCTCTACTTCTACGCTTTCTCGGGCTGCTACAAAGTATGTTGCCTTACCAACTCGCCCAGCTTTTCATCCTGCGGGAATGTACGACTTGCAGGGTCAATGATTAAGCAACTTGGTGATTGATTATCGTGAGTGCACAGCGTGAAGGTTAAACGTGTGCGAGACAAGTGACAAGGACAAGCGCCGATTTGGGCTTGGCGAAAATTATATAATACCCCCTGAAAATTAAACCCGAGAGGTGTATAGAAAGTGGCACAAAAAGGCTTCCTTGACTACATGACGCATAGTTACAAAGTTGGCTTATATGTAGAGAAATAAATTTAATAAAAAATAAAACAACAAGCGCATTTACACTGCTCTGAAGGTGGATTACCAGCAAAGCACTTTAGCACGCGACATAGAGGTGACACAGAATTTAGATCAAAGGTATTAGCAAATTTTATTTCCCTTGAGCGGTGACGGCGTTCACCGCGAAAAAAGACACACGCACGTACCCTTTTATTTAGAACGGTGGTCTTGATCGCCGGCATACATTCGCGGGGATGACTACCGTGGCCGCCACCTCAAGGAGCCGGCGGAATGTAGACGCGCGCGACGGGACCGCCACGCCGGAAGAACGAAAGCAAACTAGGCACTCAAGAGCTTGGAACAACGAAAAAGAGAGGGCGGTGCGAGCGTCCACATGTCCTATGTGGGTCACACAGTGGCAAATCTTTGACAAACCCTTATTATCTACCTGAGAGTCTACTCATCTTGAAAATGGTCCTATTGATAACTAATCCACTGAAAATGCTTTTCCAAGTGAGGTGACATATAGGCATAGAATGAAGCGATCTTCATCAAATTCGGTAGCTGAGTTTTTTCGCACGCAGATTTGTTGACGGACACAAAAATCCATGGAACCCAAGCCACAGACAGCTTCACTGCAAAAAAAGTCGCAGCATCGCCAGAAAGGGGAAGTAATGATAGCGATAGGAGACTATTAGACAACTACGCGAAGTAAGGCTCGAAGATTTTTCGGCCGTTTAAGGAGCCGTAAACATTCGCTTACAATTTATATTAACAACCATAATGTCACATGAGCAAAGGTAAAAATGAACACCAATCATTAGATGACCACAAAACGAACACTCGCTGTCACAACGCTGGCGTAATGAATCACGCCGACAGGGGGAAGCAGACGCTTCGTGCTGGCTCTCGCTTCACTGCGCTTCGGGAAAACTTGAAGTTACGCGACTTTCAACACTCTTACCGCGCAGAAACACATCTCGCACGAAGCCACCAGCCATATCGGCTAGCCCTTCGCCTCTGTAAAGAGGACAGATTGCGCGAACATGGAACAATCTTAAGAATAACATCTCATCCAGCAGTTATCGTGCTTCTCAATTCAAGAGTTGTGGCTGTGTCCCTGATCGGCTGTTATTGGAAGTATGCACAATCAGATGACACGTGAGATAACAGACGTTCAAACCATAGCAAGAAATTGCAGAGAAGTTTAAAGCTTGCCGTCTATAGTTCGCTCATGTAACGTTTCTTGCGGCAGTTGACGTTTCTTGGTCTGCCTGCACCTGTCGAATGAGCCATGTCTTTGCTTGTTGTAATTTTCTCACTGAGTATGAAAGCTTTTGTAAGTGGCGCGAAACAAAAAGGTGGAAGTTTATTGCCCAACTTTCTTCTCTTTCTTCGATTTTGTCTTGTTTTCTTCACTCATTCATTCAAGAAAACGTAATGAAATACGAACTGGCACAAATCGCCACCTGTGTGTATGACTAGCCGTTTTCTTTTCTAAATTGTAAAAACTCTGCAACATGGTTCTTGCGGCAGTTGACGTTTCTTGGTCTGCCTGCACCTGTCGAATGAGCCATGTCTTTGCTTGTTGTAATTTTCTCACTGAGTATGAAAGCTTTTGTAAGTGGCGCGAAACAAAAAGGTGGAAGATTATTGCCCAACTTTCTTCTCTTTCTTCGATTTTGTCTTGTTTTCTTCACTCATTCATTCAAGAAAACGTAATGAAATACGAACTGGCACAAATCGCCACCTGTGTGTATGACTAGCCGTTTTCTTTTCTAAATTGTAAAAACTCTGCAACATGGTTCTTGCGGCAGTTGACGTTTCTTGGTCTGCCTGCACCTGTCGAATGAGCCATGTCTTTGCTTGTTGTAATTTTCTCACTGAGTATGAAAGCTTTTGTAAGTGTAGCGAAACAAAAAGGTGGAAGATTATTGCCCAACTTTCTTCTCTTTCTTCGATTTTGTCTTGTTTTCTTCACTCATTCATTCAAGAAAACGTAATGAAATACGAACTGGCACAAATCGCCACCTGTGTGTATGACTAGCCGTTTTCTTTTCTAAATTGTAAAAACTCAGCAACATGGTTCTTGCGGCAGTTGACGTTTCTTGGTCTGCCTGCACCTGTCGAATGAGCCATGTCTTTGCTTGTTGTAATTTTCTCACTGAGTATGAAAGCTTTGTAAGTGTAGCGAAACAAAAAGGTGGAAGATTATTGCCCAACTTTCTTCTCTTTCTTCGATTTTGTCTTGTTTTCTTCACTCATTCATTCAAGAAAACGTAATGAAATACGAACTGGCACAAATCGCCACCTGTGTGTATGACTAGCCGTTTTCTTTTCTAAATTGTAAAAACTCTGCAACATGGTTCTTGCGGCAGTTGACGTTTCTTGGTCTGCCTGCACCTGTCGAATGAGCCATGTCTTTGCTTGTTGTAATTTTCTCACTGAGTATGAAAGCTTTTGTAAGTGTCGCGAAACAAAAAGGTGGAAGATTATTGCCCAACTTTCTTCTCTTTCTTCGATTTTGTCTTGTTTTCTTCACTCATTCATTCAAGAAAACGTAATGAAATACGAACTGGCACAAATCGCCACCTGTGTGTATGACTAGCCGTTTTCTTTTCTAAATTGTAAAAACTCTGCAACATGGTTCTTGCGGCAGTTGACGTTTCTTGGTCTGCCTGCACCTGTCGAATGAGCCATGTCTTTGCTTGTTGTAATTTTCTCACTGAGTATGAAAGCTTTTGTAAGTGTAGCGAAACAAAAAGGTGGAAGATTATTGCCCAACTTTCTTCTCTTTCTTCGATTTTGTCTTGTTTTCTTCACTCATTCATTCAAGAAAACGTAATGAAATACGAACTGGCACAAATCGCCACCTGTGTGTATGACTAGCCGTTTTCTTTTCTAAATTGTAAAAACTCAGCAACATGGTTCTTGCGGCAGTTGACGTTTCTTGGTCTGCCTGCACCTGTCGAATGAGCCATGTCTTTGCTTGTTGTAATTTTCTCACTGAGTATGAAAGCTTTTGTAAGTGTAGCGAAACAAAAAGGTGGAAGATTATTGCCCAACTTTCTTCTCTTTCTTCGATTTTGTCTTGTTTTCTTCACTCATTCATTCAAGAAAACGTAATGAAATACGAACTGGCACAAATCGCCACCTGTGTGTATGACTAGCCGTTTTCTTTTCTAAATTGTAAAAACTCTGCAACATGGTTCTTGCGGCAGTTGACGTTTCTTGGTCTGCCTGCACCTGTCGAATGAGCCATGTCTTTGCTTGTTGTAATTTTCTCACTGAGTATGAAAGCTTTTGTAAGTGTAGCGAAACAAAAAGGTGGAAGATTATTGCCCAACTTTCTTCTCTTTCTTCGATTTTGTCTTGTTTTCTTCACTCATTCATTCAAGAAAACGTAATGAAATACGAACTGGCACAAATCGCCACCTGTGTGTATGACTAGCCGTTTTCTTTTCTAAATTGTAAAAACTCTGCAACATGGTTCTTGCGGCAGTTGACGTTTCTTGGTCTGCCTGCACCTGTCGAATGAGCCATGTCTTTGCTTGTTGTAATTTTCTCACTGAGTATGAAAGCTTTTGTAAGTGTCGCGAAACAAAAAGGTGGAAGATTATTGCCCAACTTTCTTCTCTTTCTTCGATTTTGTCTTGTTTTCTTCACTCATTCATTCAAGAAAACGTAATGAAATACGAACTGGCACAAATCGCCACCTGTGTGTATGACTAGCCGTTTTCTTTTCTAAATTGTAAAAACTCTGCAACATGGTTCTTGCGGCAGTTGACGTTTCTTGGTCTGCCTGCACCTGTCGAATGAGCCATGTCTTTGCTTGTTGTAATTTTCTCACTGAGTATGAAAGCTTTTGTAAGTGTCGCGAAACAAAAAGGTGGAAGATTATTGCCCAACTTTCTTCTCTTTCTTCGATTTTGTCTTGTTTTCTTCACTCATTCATTCAAGAAAACGTAATGAAATACGAACTGGCACAAATCGCCACCTGTGTGTATGACTAGCCGTTTTCTTTTCTAAATTGTAAAACTCTGCAACATGGTTCTTGCGGCAGTTGACGTTTCTTGGTCTGCCTGCACCTGTCGAATGAGCCATGTCTTTGCTTGTTGTAATTTTCTCACTGAGTATGAAAGCTTTTGTAAGTGTCGCGAAACAAAAAGGTGGAAGATTATTGCCCAACTTTCTTCTCTTTCTTCGATTTTGTCTTGTTTTCTTCACTCATTCATTCAAGAAAACGTAATGAAATACGAACTGGCACAAATCGCCACCTGTGTGTATGACTAGCCGTTTTCTTTTCTAAATTGTAAAACTCTGCAACATGGTTCTTGCGGCAGTTGACGTTTCTTGGTCTGCCTGCACCTGTCGAATGAGCCATGTCTTTGCTTGTTGTAATTTTCTCACTGAGTATGAAAGCTTTTGTAAGTGTCGCGAAACAAAAAGGTGGAAGATTATTGCCCAACTTTCTTCTCTTTCTTCGATTTTGTCTTGTTTTCTTCACTCATTCATTCAAGAAAACGTAATGAAATACGAACTGGCACAAATCGCCACCTGTGTGTATGACTAGCCGTTTTCTTTTCTAAATTGTAAAAACTCTGCAACATGGTTCTTGCGGCAGTTGACGTTTCTTGGTCTGCCTGCACCTGTCGAATGAGCCATGTCTTTGCTTGTTGTAATTTTCTCACTGAGTATGAAAGCTTTTGTAAGTGTAGCGAAACAAAAAGGTGGAAGATTATTGCCCAACTTTCTTCTCTTTCTTCGATTTTGTCTTGTTTTCTTCACTCATTCATTCAAGAAAACGTAATGAAATACGAACTGGCACAAATCGCCACCTGTGTGTATGACTAGCCGTTTTCTTTTCTAAATTGTAAAAACTCATGCAACATGGTTCTTGCGGCAGTTGACGTTTCTTGGTCTGCCTGCACCTGTCGAATGAGCCATGTCTTTGCTTGTTGTAATTTTCTCACTGAGTATGAAAGCTTTTGTAAGTGTCGCGAAACAAAAAGGTGGAAGATTATTGCCCAACTTTCTTCTCTTTCTTCGATTTTGTCTTGTTTTCTTCACTCATTCATTCAAGAAAACGTAATGAAATACGAACTGGCACAAATCGCCACCTGTGTGTATGACTAGCCGTTTTCTTTTCTAAATTGTAAAAACTCTGCAACATGGTTCTTGCGGCAGTTGACGTTTCTTGGTCTGCCTGCACCTGTCGAATGAGCCATGTCTTTGCTTGTTGTAATTTTCTCACTGAGTATGAAAGCTTTTGTAAGTGTAGCGAAACAAAAAGGTGGAAGATTATTGCCCAACTTTCTTCTCTTTCTTCGATTTTGTCTTGTTTTCTTCACTCATTCATTCAAGAAAACGTAATGAAATACGAACTGGCACAAATCGCCACCTGTGTGTATGACTAGCCGTTTTCTTTTCTAAATTGTAAAAACTCTGCAACATGGTTCTTGCGGCAGTTGACGTTTCTTGGTCTGCCTGCACCTGTCGAATGAGCCATGTCTTTGCTTGTTGTAATTTTCTCACTGAGTATGAAAGCTTTTGTAAGTGTCGCGAAACAAAAAGGTGGAAGATTATTGCCCAACTTTCTTCTCTTTCTTCGATTTTGTCTTGTTTTCTTCACTCATTCATTCAAGAAAACGTAATGAAATACGAACTGGCACAAATCGCCACCTGTGTGTATGACTAGCCGTTTTCTTTTCTAAATTGTAAAAACTCTGCAACATGGTTCTTGCGGCAGTTGACGTTTCTTGGTCTGCCTGCACCTGTCGAATGAGCCATGTCTTTGCTTGTTGTAATTTTCTCACTGAGTATGAAAGCTTTTGTAAGTGTCGCGAAACAAAAAGGTGGAAGATTATTGCCCAACTTTCTTCTCTTTCTTCGATTTTGTCTTGTTTTCTTCACTCATTCATTCAAGAAAACGTAATGAAATACGAACTGGCACAAATCGCCACCTGTGTGTATGACTAGCCGTTTTTCCTTTCTCAAATGTGTAA